>NC_041388.1:357084627-357088069 GCF_002162155.2 Triticum dicoccoides | reverse complement strand
CTAGCTACTTCGCACTTTGCAAGGGTGAACCTCGGTTGGCGGGGGGGCATGCATTCATAGCTTAGGATTCCCTTCATGCTGACACGAGAGAGGAGGGGGGCTGCTAGCTACTTCAGACTTTGCTAGGTGAACCTCGGTTGGGGGGGAGGGGCATGCATTCATAGCTTAGGATTCCCTTCATGCCGACACAAGGGGGGTGGGGGCAAGCAATACCGTGCGCTTTGCGAGATAGGTGCCACATCGAAGTTGCATTTGGTATTTGAAAATCAAACCACCCTTTTCATACATAAATTTGGTCCACATGCAAGTGTGTTCGTGTTCTGACCCTCTCCCACATCATTTTTCGCCAAATTTATGAACATTAGACAAGTCGGATGATGCAACAGACACGGTTCACTCAAACTAACTATGTGCCACGGCGGTGCCCCTGTCACGCACATATTCGCACAATACATTGGGCTCCACGAGGCTCCCCCTCTCAAAAATATTTGCCCGCCTCGAGGGTTTTTCTATTTCATAACACATAGTTGTTATCTCCGGACTGTGTGCGATGTTTCTTGTTCCTAATCCTGCCTGCATCCCTAGAAAATATCTGCCCGCCTCGAGGGTTTTTCTGTTTCATAACACATGGTTGTTATCTCCGGACCATGTGCGGTGCACTATCATCAAAATTTTCAATAGCCCCGGCACTTCACTCCCGTGTTTGACTCCCGCATAGTAAAATTTGCAGTACCCGCGTCATTTCCTCAAACACCCCCTCCCCCCCCCCACACACACCCACACACACACACACCAAAACCTCCTCGGGCGTGCGCACACACGCACACCCCCTCCCTCGCTTGAAACCCTAGCAAGGTCCCCGAATCCGTTGCCGCCGCCGCCGCAAGGTCTCCATTGTCAACATATGCCGGTTTGCCCGTGCAGCTTACCCACCGATCTCCATAACCAGGCCGCCCTGAGTTTCTTAGATGACACCTGCCAAACACCACATTTACCACAGATCCCCATCCCCCACTCTAGAGCGTCGCAGCCTAAGCCCGACTACGCTTCCCGTGGAGCTCGAGGAGCGACTGGCCCAAAAGAGGTGTATCACAGTCTCTTCGCCCAACGTCGCCGAGGAAGATGGCGACCATTACTGGCGGTAGGCAATCAAGCAGCGGGCTAGAGTATGCGGGCATGTCTCGGCCGCCGGCTACGACATCGAGGTCATCGGTAGCGACGACCAAGCGGGCCATGTCACAGGTTAAGTGGCCCACCCAAAACCCCTCGGGTTCAACCGCCGTCGATCTCATCCATGGCCCCACCACTGATCTCCTCTGGCTCGCTGTCAACAATTTGCCATCCTACATCGTCATCGAGCCCCTTTTGTCATTTCTGAAGGACACGTTCTGCGATGCTGGCTTGGGATCCACAGCTTCCAAGTCAGACCTCAGAGACGGCGACCACGAGGAGGGCACCCTCTCCGGCTCTTCCAAGGGGAAAGAGCCCAACTGCTCTTCCAAGGGGAAAGCGCTCGTCTATGACATCAGGGAGGGCACCTTACAGCCGTGCTCGGAGCTCATCTGTGACAACATGGAGCGCATCCAGGGTCCATGCTCTTCCCACGGGAACGAGCCCATCCGTGACAAGTGAGGAAACCCATGATTTGTTTTGTCGTGCCTCTTCACAAGGGGAAATCTATGATTTGTTTTGTCTTGTCCCTTTTGTAGTGTAGTGAGAATATGTCCACTTTTAATTGCTATATCTGGTTGTTTGCAGTATGCCTTGTTTATTACAGTTGTTCGCAATGTGATGCTCTATATGTGCAATTATTTACTGTGCCGTACATTTCATCGGTCCAGTTTTAAACATGCTGATAGGAATGCATATATTTGCTTGCTGTTAAGCCTATTATAGCTAGCATATGCCTGTTTTAAAGTTTTTTGATTGTTCGGTTGTTTGTAGTTGTTCGCACACGAACACGTCACGTGTACCCTCGACGCCGGGGGTGATGCACCGCAGCTCACGTCGAAGGAGACCCGACCAACAGCGCGATACGCAAGACAGTCGGCGGGCACTTTTGTAGACCCGAAGCCCCACTTGCCCGGGAGGGACCCCGTCAGGGCTCGCGGCGGCTATGGGCTGCCCTAGGTCGATTCGCTCGCCCCTAGAGCCTCGTGGATCGCTGCCCTCCAATGCGAAGGACGAACGAAGAACGAGAAAGAAAGATACAAGGGCAGGGGATAAAGATAGATGAACACAAAAGTGTAATAGATTGATTGGTTCGATTGGTGTTGTTCAATCGGCCATCACCCCCAACATATTTAAGAGGCGGCTGGACTTCCCGTACAAGTAAAGGACTCATCTAGGCTTTCCTTACAACAAAAATTACATCAATTCACGTCCTAGAGTCCTAGTTCTATTCCAACTTGGATTCAGTCTGAATCTGGCCCAACTTCTGTCTTCCTCCTTGTGCAGGCCGCCGAGCCTCCATATGACCTCCGATCAAGACGGCCCAAATATCAAACTTGAGCGCCTCGACGATACGAACAACTCTCATGTTGATCACTTTTTCAAATAAGGCCATCTTGAATACTTTTCGAGGTCGTCTTTACCTTCCAGTCGGACTCGATCTTGAAGTAGACTGAATTATCCGAGTCTTGTAGTGAATTTGCAGGTCATATACTATTTCTGATGATGATGACTCCAAAACCAAAGTTTACCGTATTGATGATACGCACAACTTCTGTATTGAACATTTCTTCATTCGAGGTCATCTTGATAAACTTTCGGGCACATGTTCAGTTTCACTCGGATCCGAGCTCATCCACTCGGATATTAGAGACTTCCACTCGGACCATCCGACTCGACCTTTTCACTCGGAAAACAATCTTTCACTCGGATGACTATATTTTCACTCGGAAGACAAACTTTTACTCGATCGGTAGGTTTTCACTCGACCTTTTACTCGATCGGTAGGTTTTCACTCGACCTTTTACTCGATCGATAGGTTTTCACTCGACCTTTTACTCGATCGTTAGGTTTTCACTCGACTTTTTACTCGATCGGCAGGTTTTCACGAACCTTTACTCGATCGGTAGGTTTTCACTCGACCTTTTACTCGATCGATAGGTTTTCACTCGACCTTTTACTCGATCGTTAGGTTTTCACTCGACCTTTATTCGATCGGTAGTTTTTCACTCGACCTTTTACTCGATCGGTAGGTTTTTACTCGGATGGTAAGCTTTTCACTCGACCAAAAACGTAGCCTGATCTTGATTTGTCTCCCCAAGTCTCATACGACCTCGGATTGAGATGAATTATATATGAAAATCGATCGGCTCGACGAGACGAAACTTTTCTGTGTTGAAGGTTTTTCAATTAAAGGCCGTCTTGAAGGCCGAATTGCTCACGCTTTGCATCAGACACTCATCAACGTGTGTCTGGTGTCAAGCGTAACATT
>NC_041388.1:357053139-357084617 GCF_002162155.2 Triticum dicoccoides | reverse complement strand
TTTCACTCGACTTTTTACTCGATCGGCAGGTTTTCACGAACCTTTACTCGATCGGTAGGTTTTCACTCGACCTTTTACTCGATCGATAGGTTTTCACTCGACCTTTTACTCGATCGTTAGGTTTTCACTCGACCTTTATTCGATCGGTAGTTTTTCACTCGACCTTTTACTCGATCGGTAGGTTTTCACTCGGATGGTAAGCTTTTTCACTCGACCAAAAACGTAGCCTGATCTTGATTTGTCTCCCCAAGTCTCATACGACCTCGGATTGAGATGAATTATATATGAAAATCGATCAGCTCGACGAGACGAAACTTTTCTGTGTTGAAGGTTTTTCAATTAAAGGCCGTCTTGAAGACCGAATTGCTCACGCTTTGCATCAGACACTCATCAACGTGTGTCTGGTGTCAAGCGTAACATTTTGGTCTCTGGCCTGTCCAGACCGTATTGACTATAACTTTTGCATATGAACTCGGATTGAGATGATTTATATATCAAAATCGATCGCCTCGACGAGACGAAGACAATTACTTTAGAATACTCCTTCATCCGAGGTCGTCTTGAAGGCACGATCGGCCGAAAACCACTCGGAATATTGAATTCTGTCACTCGGAATACAATTTCGGCCCCTAAGATGGAGTCGGACGATGATAACCTAAACATCAAAGTTGTTCCACTCGGTGATGTGAAACTTTTCATGCTTAAAACTCTTTCACTTGAGGCCATCTTACTTGCCTTTTGTACCTTGCCAAAATCCAGTGTCAACACATGCCCCCCTGTTTTCTGGCAGAGCTTGCGTGCCAGAAAATACTTCTTTTAAGCATGATGTCAACACTACATCGGCTGTGCATGCTGAAGACGATAATTGTTATCGGCCCTATGCTTAGGCTTGTTGCTGCTTGGGTAGAGCATTTTCAGATAATAGTCGTATGAGAACAACCATTGGATGCCACGAATGCCTTCATGTAAGTCTCTCATGTCAATCCTTGACTTGACCTTTATCCAAGTACTCCATGGGGATATTAGAACCATTCGGCGATACCGGATGCCAAAAGATTATGTCCATGCAACTTAAAGGAACCATCAACTATTCGCTGACTCCCCTCATTGTTGATAAAAATACTCCATCAAGTCTCCGCCGAATAATGTGTGTCTCCTAACTTGGATCCTGCAGATAAGGGAAACTTTCTCCAGCCAGCTATATGACTCGCACTAGATCCATCAGTGGCCGACTCCACCGTGAAGTCAGCCGCAATTCGTGAGTTCAATGCTTGAGTGATTCGTTGATGCATATAAAGATAACATTTGTTGGACGGTTGGCAACGAATCATTGTGAACTTTGATGTACGCCAACCCCTGTAGCCAAAAAGTCCTCTAGCCTGAATAGCACAGCATATTCGGCTTGATTATTAGCATGTAAGATCTAGTCGTCATGAAGTCTTCAAATCAAGCCCGTGAAGAAATATGTGAATAACGCCGACTCTGGGCGCTGCTAAACTGAATCATGAAAATAATCTCCACGACATTTTAACTTGGCGTACAGTGAGCGCCGACTGATAAATGTGATGTCACGCCCCCTTCCTTCAGTCTCCTGAGTCAACATTTCGCTGCTCCCCGAGTGAATAAAGCTTCATTCAACTCGGTGACACACTTTTTCTGGATGCTGTGATAAACCCACAATATGAGTCGACAACTTTTCTTGCACTAGACTTTCGATTAGTGGCCGAATAATTAGTCGGCCTTCCAGTGTTGGCAAAACTAAGAATTGGCTTTGGGAATATGAGATACACCACAATGAGCACAATTATTCACATGCCAATTTTGTCAACACAATATATTCTAGGGGCGATATGCAAATATCGGCCATGTGTCCTTATCTCGAAGGACATGGCGAGCCCGTCCACCAAAGTGTGAATAGCCGAAATAATTCAGATGTTTCGGCTGGGATTAAGCTCTGGGATGCTGGTTTTGATGGAACGGTCGAAGAACATGGACGATGTGCCATTTGCAGCCCCTTATAGTGAGATGAAAAATGTCGACTCCACCTACCGTTTTCACACTTGTCATCCTTTACTCCTACCAGCTTTGCAACAGGAGATGTGATTCCGTTCTTGACTCGAGGATTTCTCTTGGGAACCCAAGCCATATTCCTCTTCTCCAGCTCCTTGACCCTGAGCCTCTTTAATTTTCTTTCTTGCCAATGTGATAAGCCGAGTGAGCATCCCAGCTGTGATTTTGTTTTATGCACTGGCAAATTCTTCCTGGCTTTGGGCATCTCCTGCTTGGCCTGACCAAACTCGGCGATTAGATCTTTCAAAGTTAATTGCTTCACTTTCTTGTCCTTAGTAGCCAACATATACTCGGCTGGCTTTTTGTCATTTGGAGTCGGATCTGAAATAGCACATTTGCGGCCATCCTTTTTCACTCGGTACACTTGCTTGACCACGTCCATCTTCTTTGCTGAGCTCCGGACCAATTCTTTTTGGTTGAGTCGGTCTTTAACATGTGGTTGCTGAACAAACGATGATCCTCTAGGAGCTGCATAATTTTTTTGAGGTGGTTTAGAATATGATGGACGGTGTGCCCTTGATTTATACTTGCCCCATGATTGATATGAATAATAGTCGGCAGGGGGAGGTATCCATGACATCGGCATTGGTGGCCCAAAAGGAGGATATGGAGTCTGCTTGCTCAACATCTTCCTTCGCCAATCCTTGTCTTCAAATTTATGCCTTGGGGGTGACTTCGATGCTTTTGTTTCACTCGGCCGATAAGCACTCTTTGCCTCACTTATCTTCTGATATTTTTCTAATAACTGTGCGAAAGTGACTTTCGGCTTTCTACCTTTGTGCTTACCATGGCCTTTGCTTTCTTTAGTTGTGTTTGCATCGGTCTTCGAATTTTCTGGTTGCCCCCCAGTGCTAGATGTCTCCATTGTAGATTTCATGGAATTCTCATCTTCGAGATTGTTGTGGATGCACTTTTTAACAATATCCTTGCTCGAAGACTTGACCCCATCATCATTGGTGTGAACCTGTCGACCTTTTGATGAATCAGCTTGAGGTAACCGAGTCAACATTTGATCGCCATCAAGGCCAATCTGATACAACTGGCCATATGCTCGTGCCTCAACGAACTCCAATCGTCCTATGTTGTCCGATTGCTCGACTTGATGGATCATGTTGCAATCTTTGACATTTTTCTTGAATAAACATTGCATTCGCTCTTGTCTTGACGACTCGACATCGTGATCAATTATAATAATAGGATTAGTCAGCGATGTACCGATGATGTGATCAACTATGCCTGCACTGGATGTACACTCCTGGTCCATTAAACGATATTGTGATATCGGCTCTGAAACAAAACAACCGAGTGGTGCCAGCTTAGTGTCATCTGACTCGGCTATGCATTGATTTTCGTCGTCCTTTCCCGATGCTTTTGAATCGGCTATCCTGGAGAACTTTGAACCTGGCTTTATATTCCTACAACCAAAATAATTACAGAATATATGTCTCATCTGAGACCAAATGTTAGCCAGGCATGAAACAAACAAAGTTGTCCATATGAATACAAAGTTTAGTTGGCATGACATGAACAACTTTGCTTTTGATAAGTTGTCACTATTAGCCTCTATGAATGATACCATGTGTTGACTATCATGATTAGTGACAAGATCATTCCTAACAAATAGATTACTCATTTCAATTGGTCTTTCAAAATTAATTAGAATCTTACTAACAGGTGCATCAACAATATGATTTTGACCGAATTGAAAATTGAGTAAACTATCTACTAGGTGTACCTTTCTGAAGACGTTGGAACGAGAAGATGGTTGCACCACTGGAACAATACATTGCTCCGCTTCTGAATAATTCTCCAACGCCTCTTCCTCTTTTTCTAGATCTGGTGCCTCATCACTCGGATTGCGCGAGTATATTTCACTCGAATTGCCCGAGTATATTTCAGTCGGATTGCCCGAGTGGATTTCACTCGGACGCTCTTTGTCAGTTGAACTTTGCTCGGCCGCATTTTCTTGGTCTTGATGTTCATCGTTAACTGAACTGTATTCAACCATATTACTTTGTTCTTGATGCTCATCAATATCTTTAGCACAAAACTCACAGGGTAGCATGTAAGCTCCCTTACATCCAGAAAAATCTAACACGGCCAATTTGTTGCGTTTACCATTCCTTTGCTCGGCGAAACTTGCATCTTCTGTTTTGGTACACGCAGCAATAATTGGCTTGATGCACTCGACTTTAGGCGGCGATGCACTCGTCTGGAACGATGCACTCGACTGGCATGATGTACTCAGTATGGACTCTATGCACTTTGTGCTCAATCTGGTTTCAACTGAATTCACCATTGTCTTTGCTTTAAAGGAATCGTTTGACTTGGCTGTAGATGACTTATTCATATTTGAATCAGTTTCAACCGAATCAACCATATTAGCCGAGTGAACCCTTTCTTGCTGATTTGCTTGCAAACCTTCTTGCTCCAATATCGCAAAAGGGCCAACAAAGTTGCTGGATGGAGGAAGGCACTTGACGTATTCTTGAAAATATTCCTCTCCACGCCTCTTCTTGTGTGCTTCATAAGCTTGTTGATATTCTGCTGGTAATTCCTCAAGAGTTGGCGTAGTAAATTCGTTGACGCTATTCCCTGTGAGCTTTGGCTTGATCTTGTCCACTTGGGCCACATATTTTTCTGTAAACTCGGCCCTACTTGGATTGGCTTGCCCCCCAATACTTTTATGATCTTTCGGCAATGAAGTGATGTTGCCGAAACTTTGCAATTGTATAGGGGGTGTATAACATGCTGCAGTGATAGGTGAAGACATATGCACTACTGTCGAATATTCTCTTTCGCCAATTTGATCAATCGGCAAAACTTTGTCTTCCTTCAGAACCCTATTTCTTATTGCATCATAATCAGGAACCAATCCCTTTTCATGTTGCTCAAGGCAAATAGCACTAATCTTCTTATTTTCGGCTAAAATTTTTAATGCAGTCAGAGCCACCTCATCTCCTGCAATATTAGGCACATATGCTCCTGCAGAATCTCCATTCACTCGGCCATAACCACAAAGGTAATCCGAGTCATGAATATTTTTAGTTTCATATGCCACTGAACAATTAATTTCACGAGGTGTAGTATATGATGTTTGAGGATAACCGGTCAAATAGCTAATGGAAGCATGGCCGATTCCCCCATCCATCGGCATGTTTGGGGATGAACCCGCATATTGCGAGTCGGCTGCCGATGGATAAAACAGTGAGACACCCTCCTGTAATTGAGGTGTCATATATTGATCACTCGAACAAATCGTGTTGGTCACCGGCATATTAAAAGATGTTGCCGATGCACGAAAGTTTAGATTCGTAGGTTGCATGTCGCAATTCTGTAAATTCCAAGTTTCTCCAACGGAATAACTAGTCGGCCTTTGCTCGTTAGGGCTAGCCGACATGACATGTCCATTGAAAGATCTAGCAACATCAACATAATGGCTATTTGCATCTACATAAGGAGATTGATGATACATGTTACCGTTGTAGATTGCAGCCGCTTGATGACGCTCTCCTCGTAGCAAGAACAGGCTGGAAACTGTTCAAAGCTTCGTCCCCAGCGGAGTCGCCAAAAAGTGTGTTCGCACACGAACACGTCACGTGTACCCTCGACGCCGGGGGTGATGCACCGCAGCTCACGTCGAAGGAGACCCGACCAACAGCGCGATACGCAAGACAGTCGGCGGGCACTTTTGTAGACCCGAAGCCCCACTTGCCCGGGAGGGACCCCGTCAGGGCTCGCGGCGGCTATGGGCTGCCCTAGGTCGATTCGCTCGCCCCTAGAGCCTCGTGGATCGCTGCCCTCCAATGCGAAGAACGAACGAAGAACGAGAAAGAAAGATACAAGGGCAGGGGATAAAGATAGATGAACACAAAAGTGTAATAGATTGATTGGTTCGATTGGTGTTGTTCAATCGGCCATCACCCCCAACATATTTAAGAGGCGGCTGGACTTCCCGTACAAGTAAAGGATTCATCTAGGCTTTCCTTACAACAAAAATTACATCAATTCACGTCCTAGAGTCCTAGTTCTATTCCAACTTGGATTCAGTCTGAATCTGGCCCAACTTCTGTCTTCCTCCTTGTGCAGGCCGCCGAGCCTCCATATGACCTCCGATCAAGACGGCCCAAATATCAAACTTGAGCGCCTCGACGATACGAACAACTCTCATGTTGATCACTTTTTCAAATAAGGCCATCTTGAATACTTTTCGAGGTCGTCTTTACCTTCCAGTCGGACTCGATCTTGAAGTAGACTGAATTATCCGAGTCTTGTAGTGAATTTGCAGGTCATATACTATTTCTGATGATGATGACTCCAAAACCAAAGTTTACCGTATTGATGATACGCACAACTTCTGTATTGAACATTTCTTCATCCGAGGTCATCTTGATAAACTTTCGGGCACATGTTCAGTTTCACTCGGATCCGAGCTCATCCACTCGGATATTAGAGACTTCCACTCGGACCATCCGACTCGACCTTTTCACTCGGAAAACAATCTTTCACTCGGATGACTATATTTTCACTCGGAAGACAAACTTTTACTCGATCGGTAGGTTTTCACTCGACCTTTTACTCGATCGGTAGGTTTTCACTCGACATTTTACTCGATCGATAGGTTTTCACTTGACCTTTTACTCGATCGTTAGGTTTTCACTCAACTTTTTACTCGATCGGCAGGTTTTCACGAACCTTTACTCGATCGGTAGGTTTTCACTCGACCTTTTACTCGATCGATAGGTTTTCACTCGACCTTTTACTCGATCGTTAGGTTTTCACTCGACCTTTATTCGATCGGTAGTTTTTCACTCGACCTTTTACTCGATCGGTAGGTTTTCACTCGGATGGTAAGCTTTTCACTCGACCAAAAATGTAGCCTGATCTTGATTTGTCTCCCCAAGTCTCATACGACCTCGGATTGAGATGAATTATATATGAAAATCGATCGGCTCGACGAGACGAAACTTTTCTGTGTTGAAGGTTTTTCAATTAAAGGCCGTCTTGAAGGCCGAATTGCTCACGCTTTGCATCAGACACTCATCAACGTGTGTCTGGTGTCAAGCGTAACATTTTGGTCTCTGGCCTGTCCAGACCGTATTGACTATAACTTTTGCATATGAACTCGGATTGAGATGATTTATATATCAAAATCGATCGCCTCGACGAGACGAAGACAATTCCTTTAGAATACTCCTTCATCCGAGGTCGTCTTGAAGGCACGATCGGCCGAAAACCACTCGGAATATTGAATTCTGTCACTCGGAATACAATTTCGGCCCCTAAGATGGAGTCGGACGATGATAACCTAAACATCAAAGTTGTTCCACTCGGTGATGTGAAACTTTTCATGCTTAAAACTCTTTCACTTGAGGCCATCTTACTTGCCTTTTGTACCTTGCCAAAATCCAGTGTCAACAGTAGTTAGCGTATGTCTCATTTCAAATGCTATCTTTGGTTGTTCGTAGCATGCCTTGTGTATTCCAGTTATTCACAACGTGATGTTCTATATGTGCAAGTATGAATTGTGCAGTTCAATTTCATCAGTACCAGTTTCAACAATATCATTATGAATGACTACATTTGGTTGCTGCATCTTGTAGTTAACACGCCTTTCCATTTTTATATAATAATAACCAGTGTACTTAGACCGGCACGATACCAGTTTGAATGACTATGTTTGCTTGTTGTTAAATGTTAGGCATGTTGCAGTTAGCACACCTTTCCAATTGTTTAGCTTTACTAGCGTGCTTAAACCCGCACACTGAAGCTATCTTTTGGAGATTATTTTGTGTGCCATGGATAATTTTGGTTGATGTTTAGCCTGTTGTGCTTAACATTCTTCTCGATGTACCTACACAAGACAATTTTGGGAACGACTGCTGTTTTCCATCGAGGTTAGTTTCATCCCATGGCTTATATCTGCTAATTGTTCAGGATATCGGTAGCTGGTACCATATAGGCTGGCGGCTGATAAGGGACTAACCAGTGAATCAGACTTTTAACTGAATATATCTGCAACCCATTAATCGTTAGGTTAACTAGGGCCATATGTAATATATCTGAGGCTACATAGCAACATGCACTGTGCTTAATGTATAAATATGCAATCCTAGGCAACATAGCAACAAGGAAGAGTGTTACATTAATGTTCTAATGATGTCTCGATATATGTAGAACTAACTCTGTTTGGATACTCAATTTAGCTAGAGGATAGAGTTAGTTTGTAGCTCATTACTAACCCTGAACTAACTCCATCCAAAGAGTTGTTTGGATGGCAGGGTTAGATTGACAATAAATGCACCAAGAGAACTAGCTCCAATCAGCACCTCTTGGGTTGGATAGTTTTTTTGGGTGGGTTATAGATGCAACTAGCCCAAACTAGCCCTCATGTTTAGATATACCACTACAAAAAAAGACACATCCGTGACATTTTGGGCCGAACGAAAAAAATTCTGGCATACTTATGACACTTCTATGACGATAATTGTGACAAAACCCAGTATCATCATAGATGTGGTGGGCTCCTACTTCTATGACAAAAAATCATGACAGAAAATGGGCTTTTCATCCTGGGCGGGCCGGAGACACAGCTGCATGACATTCTTTGGGCCATCCATGACGGAGAAAACCATGGTAGAAGCGAGGGCAAGGAAAATATCGGGGAAGTTCCTGGTTACGACGGGTGGTCAGGGCTGAGCGATGCGCGTTTCTCTCGTACGTACGCGTGTGTGTGTGAGGCGTTGCGCTCTAACTAAGCCCGAGCGAGGCGTTGGAATCTAACTGAACCAGGGTGATTGCACTGCAGGCTACGCGTTACTGAACCCGAGCGATCGAGTGATCCCTTGCTCTTAACTGAACCCGAGTGATTCCTTCGCTACTGCTGCTAACTAAAGTCGAGCGAACACTGCTGCCTCCTTCCCTGGATGAACAGTGAGCGTTGTTAAGGGGGTTTGGATGAACAGTTCCCGGTGGGGGTTGGATGAACAGGAACCCATGGTAGTAGAGGCCGTTGCCGCTGGATGAACAGTACCCCGATCGATCGAGCCGGTGGATGAACAGAACCCCATGGAGGGCTGGATGAACAGGACCCCGTGGAGGGCTGGTTGAACAGTAGCCGGTGGAGGGTTGGTTGAACAGTAGCCGGTGGAGGGCTGGTTGAACAGGACCCCCATGGAGAGGGCTGGTTGATCAGTAGCCGGTGGAGGAGCGCACGGTGGAGGCTGGATTAACAGGAGCCCATAGATGAAGAGTCGCAGGTCGAGGCTGGAGGAGGTCGACGGTGGATGAACATTAGCCGTGGAGGCAGTCGACGGTGGAGATGAACAGTATCCCGTGGAGTCCCGTTTTGCGGTACGCCATACCCCTCCCAATGAACATGACCCCCGTTTCGACCGTAGCGCTCCAACACAAGTTCGTTTCCTCCGTTTTGCGGTACTCCACACCCGTCCCGATCAATAGGACCCCGTTTCTACCATAGGAGGTCTGTTTCCTCCATTTTGTGGTACGCCAGACCCCTCCCGATGAACAGGATCCTGTTTCAACAGTGGCCAGTCGAACACAAGGCCGTTTCCTCCGTTCTGCGGTACGCCAGGCCTCGTTTCCATCGCATGTTCCGTCTAAGACGGTTGGCTCCCGATGAACAGCACGCGTTCCATTGCCTCCCGATGAACACGACGCATTCCGTTGCCTCCCTATGAACACGACGACGACGCAGTTTCTCTGTTCCGACCCAGCCACAACCATGTACACAAGCCCAATTTATTTTCTTGCACCCCGACCCAGCCACATTCCGTTGCCTCCCCCACGAACACGTATGCGCGAGTAGGCGTTCGAGACCCCGCTCGTATGTACGTGCGTGGTCGTATTTACTTTCTTGCACCCTGGCCATTGTACGTACGTGTACATGGTACGTGCACGCCTCTACTACGACATGTGTGTGCCTCTACTATGACATGTGCCCTTCCTTGCACGACCAAGGTTCATCGCTGCAGCCAGCAGACAGACCGATCGTATGTACGTACACGTTCACGACGAGAATGACAACGCTACATACGCTTCGACCAGGTGGGTCCCGACTGTCAGGCACTTCCTTACGTGCGAAGATGTAGTTGGTGGGTCCCAGTAGTCAATGGTTGAAAACATTATTTTTCAGGGTAAAAAGGATGCTATTGCATGCATGCGTCCAAGGTCATGGTGCATCCCCACTGTCAGCCTCTCACGTACAGTCATCTTCCAATGACTCTCGGTTGTTGACCATGTTGTCCACACCGTTCCGAGCACACCAAGGCCGGTGGACGACGGCGAGGCCCCAGACTGGAATGACCCGGAGATGGGGAAGAAGCGGCAGTGGAGTCATAGATGGAGAGGAGTGGGAAACTTGACTGGTTCGGGTCTGCGGCAGCACTGCCGCGATGCCGCCCACGGGAGACAGAAGCAAGAACAGAGGTTGAAGAAGGAACACGGTTGTTGGATTAACATCCAACCGTCTAGCTGCTAGAATCATTTGTTGATTAAGTTGACAAAGCCCTGCGTACACGTCTACTTAGTAGGCCCACAAGTCAGCCACCTAATTTGACGGGTCCCAACTGTCATCGGGAGGAATAATTTTTTCGCATAACAAGGAGGCACTTCATTCTGTACGAAGATACAACAAGTAGGTCCCAGTTGTCAGGGGGAGGAAACATTTTTAAGCTTAATAAGGAGGAACTTTCCTTGCGTGTGACCATGGACCTTGTGGGTTCCACTCGTCAGGCTCTCCACGTATAGTCCTCTTCCGACTACTCTCGTTTGTTGACCACGCCGCACCAAGTGCACCGAGGTGGTGGACGATGGCGAGGCCCCAAACAGGAATGACCCAGAGATGGGAAAACACAGCAGTGGAGTCGTAGATTGAGACGAGGAGAAGGGTTATAACTGGTTCTGGTGCGGCGTGGGGCTGCAGTCGGTGGAGAATAACAGGAGGTGTGGAGGGGTGGAGGGATAGCCTGGCCGGTGCTGGGGTGCTTCGCAGCGATGCGTGCTAAGCAGAGCCGCTAGCCGCCGGAGGCTGGACCAGGCGGTCTCGGCGATGCTGGAGGAAGCAGACGAGAGATTGAAGGCGCACGCCGGCCGTCGGATATAAATCCAATGGATGTGGATGTCATAATCATTTGTTGACCAAGTTGACAACGCCCTGCGTAGGCTTCTATCTATTGGCCCACATGTCAGCCTGCACAAATGTGGCATATATTTAGCCCATGTCTTGTCCATTTGTTGGGCTGGGTGAACAAATAATTTCGTGTCAATGCGGCCCATTTAGATTTTCTAAGAAATCCCAGCCCATTTGCACTTTCTTGAAATACACGAATTAGCTGGGCTCGTTCTATATATAATGTTAGGTTAGAAGGAGCAATTAATATCGAAAAATAAACTGGAGTGACACATTTTTATATATAAAATTAACAAATTGGCGAGTTATTGCTCAAAATAAAAATGAGCGCGTTATTATTACATTGGTCCTTAAAATCTTCTCAAGCTTTTGTACGCAATCACCAAGATTTTCCTTACCCATGAGTCAAAAACAACCAGGATTTTCCTTCCCAACTTCTGTTAAACATTTAGGTTTATAAGTTAATAACACGTGGGATGTTTTTATAATGTATATATAAGTCTCCAGAAAATATACGATAATAGTAATAATATAAATATATATATAATGTGGTTAGAAGGGAAAACATAAATTGGAGACAGCATTATTATTCTTATATATAGATAAATAGAATAGAGATCTGCATTTTACTAAGAAAATACATTGGACTGCCGATCCTTAAGAAAAAGCCCGTAGGCCGGTATGGACCTCAAAAAATAAGTTCAAACCACTATCTTCGTATGTCGTAGGCTACGCATGTTAAAAAACAAAACCTAGGCCTAGCTGATACTTGTTCGCCCTCTGGAAAAAATGATACCAGCTATATCCCCGAGCGAACTGGATTAAAGAGGGGGCCGGCGGTGCGACTGAAGAAGCACATCAGGAGCGATTTGTTTCTTTAGTGGATGGCTCTCGATGGCGTTTTTTTACTTGCTTCTTCACCATACAACTTGTATTTTTAGCCTCCCAGTCCGTTGTGGACCAGCAACCCATTTCTGGGCGGGCCAACCTTCAGAAACCAGCACTCTGTTTTTCATCAAGCCCCCAAAACAACGTAGTACTATGTTTGTTTCGAGGCCGAAAATGTTACGATAGGGGTTGAGCGGGGGAGGGGGGAAGACAAAGCAAAAAGACTAAAAAGAGTTGATGCGCCATTGCTACCCTAACAAAGCAGGTGCAATTCTTCTCGGGAAGAAGGTGTGCCGTTGACACCCACACGTCACAAATCCCACAGTAGGCATACTAACAAGTTCACACACAAGTACAACAGAAAAGGTAAACATTCGTATCAAACTTGGGTTCACAGGACACGTTCAAATTCATAGCCAACATTCACAGCCAACAACCCAAAAGATTCATATATACAGAAGTTCAGCATGTCTATGCATCCAAATGATTGACAGATCACACGACAATATTCATTGATAATTCACAAAAAGATTCAGATATACACATGTTCAGTATGTTTATGCATCCAAATGATTGAGATCACGGCAAATATCATCCATGGATGAACTTTAATTACCTACGGTACAGACTGGTAAATGGTGTTCAGTCAGAGGTACTTCTTGCTAAAATTAATGCTTGTACGAGTAAACTTTCGAGTACGTAAGAGGCAGCACAGACAATCTGAACTTGGCTTGTAGGTTTATCCTCAAATAGTGGCCTCGTGTCGAGGGAGGTTTTAGCAACTTGGCCATTACTTTCATCCAACTAGTTTATGGCTCATCTTGGTCCTGTAGCTCGCCAAAATTCTACCTTGTAGACAAGAAAGGATGCGGTTGAGAAAATGAACCACCCATAACTTTTGTGCAATTCAACTGAAATGGAGCATCCCTGGCGTGCAGACTGATTAAGTGCTAGATGAATATGCGCGTCAACCAACGTGTCTGGAATCTTTAGACTCCATGGCATACATTTCGCTACCATATGTGCCGATAACCAAAACGCACAAGTTGGGACCAAAGACTGGACAGTGTTTCTCTGGCCTATGTGCCAAGCAATATTTTTGGCGTTCACTCCCCTAATACTTGGAGTTTGAAAACTGGTTGACTCTGGTTGATACTCGAATGAATATAGGCACTTCTTCTTGTCAACATCGATGCTTGTCTGAGTGAACTTTGGAGTACATAGCAGCAGCATAAGTATATGTCCATCTGATATTTTTGTGCTGTTCTACTAAAATCACCCAATGTAATGATTTGCCTGTGAGTTTAGGCTCCAAGTTACTCCTTTATGAAATCGGCAAACAGTAGCACAATACCAAATTACCAATACATATGACAAGCACAATAATCAGGATAAAGACCAGTACCAACCTGTGTGAGGTAGCATATCAATTACTATTTCCTTTGACTGGAAGCCGAGGTAAGCCAAGCGACTGATAGCAAAGGAAAAATGCAAGCCGACATTAGCGACTGACAGGAAAGGAAGGAAGCTGTCGAGGCAATGAAGCACCCAAAGATTTTGTGCAGTTCCACCAAAATCGAGCATCCCTGTTGGCACATATATTGAGAGAGTGAGATTACTGTAATAGTGGGACTAGTTGATGAAACATACACTAACAAATAGAAGCACCCTCATTATGTTAATGGGTAAAGTTAGCAACATAGTTGTCTTGCTTAAAGAGAGGTATTTGTTTATTTAATAAGTGCCAATTAGCTCAACACTCAGAGCATTGTCATGTATCATTCGTTGCAAAACATTAGCGTGCAAAGATAAAGGAGTTTCTCATGACAGTAGCACGATACAAATAGAGATGACAACAAACTAATATGGATGAAGGCCATAGGCCGGTACCAACCTGAGCAAAAAAGCTTATTCATGTATTCCCAGAAGAGATGATAAAGCACTCACTGGAATCACTCAATAGTATATATTTTTGTTCCCTTCAAATGTCTGGTTGAAATCTCTCTTGTTTACCAGTGCTGAGATTATATCAAAATATTATCAAGAACTTCCAGCCGAGTTAAAGCACTGGCTGGGATACAGTTCATTGTATTGTCTTGTGTACTTCCACTAAAATGTATGATTGGCACAACATGATCCCTGTTTGCATAAGTAGGAACAAGGTGAAACCTTCATTAGCTTACTGAGAAAGGATAGAAAGACATTAGCATATTACTCTAACAGTAGCATCAAATTCATCAAGGAAAATACGCAGAAGTGGAAGGGCTCCCTGGAGGATCATCTCACATGTAAGGTAGACGTTGTCGGAGCCCTTGAATGGCCTCGACTGAGGCCTCGGCTTCAGCAATATCACCTTGGCACTGTTTCTTCTTCTTCTTCCTCTTCATGCTCTGTTTCTCTTTCTCCTCTCCAGTTGGTGAAACCAAGTACATGATTGGCCTTCTATAGAATTGGTTTTGTCAGTGAGGGAGTACAAGTGTACTAGTAAAGAATAGCATAATTTTCTCATGGCAGTCGCAAAATAGAGATGAACGCATGCATTAAATATCATTCTTACCTAAACGAAGGTAATGGGGCCAGTATGGATGATGAGGATTGGAACACAGATCTCCCTTTGTGCAGTTCCACTGAAATGAACCAACTGTTCCATTCTGACATTCTAGTTAAACAACACAAAAGTCACTTCTTTTAAGAAGTGTTTTGTGCAGTGCACCAAAAGGTCACAACATCAACCAGGTGAAATGGATATCCGTGTTTGCACAAATAGCTACAGAGGAAACAGTCAGAGTCACAAACAATTACAGGCAAAAACATTTGGCTAAACTTGTCATAGCTTATAACAGTGGCATGGCTTCATTTTACCAGGGGCATTAGATTAATAACAGCTAAATATTTGGTATAAGGGCATGGGATAGTGGGTGCACCAGCAGTCCAGCACCATGTACCTAAACCGGGGCATAAAGTGGTGATTCAGAGTTTGTTGCCCTGAGAAACAAACACCCAAGAAACATATCTGGGTTGGTCCCATTTTTGTTCACTCTAGCCACCTACTCCTATGTTTTTTGGGAAATGAAGGCGTGCCCCGGCCTCTGCATCATAATGATGCATGCAACCATCTTATGTGTGGATAGCAAATCTAGTCCTGGTCATACCACTATGTACAGTGTTTCCCCTATATCTCCCTTTTCGACCAAGACACCGGTTGGATGACCAGTCTGTACTACTTTCACCCCATATCCTTCCTGTTTGTACCAAGTCCGATGCACATACTAAATTCCCCCACCCCCACTTTATTTCTTGTTTGAACCAACTACAAGATTCTACTCCATGAAGTACCTTTACCACTAACAATAGAAGAAAAAAATAGGTGACGTTGGACCATCCGATCGAGAGTGACGTAGCGACCTGGGGAAGTAGAGCTATGGCGGTTTCGAAGGAAGATATACCTGAAGGTCGTCGGGATGTGGATAGGTGGGAGATGGGAGGCCGGATCCGCCCATACTAGGGCAACGACGAAGGGATCGGAGGACCTCCCGTGCCGGCGCTCCGCCAGAGATAATGGTGCGGCCGGCAGTGGGTCTCCTCCCTCACTGTCGAGGACGGCCTAAACGCTGCCCCTCCTCCCCTTCACCGGCGGAGGGGGATACGTCCGGATCTGTAACTAGCGGTGAGGATAGAAAGATAATGTTTTTTGAAGGAAGAAAGACAATGTTACCACCGCTATCTTGTTTAGATCTAGAGAGGATGAGTGTGTGAATAGAGCAACCCTAGCAAGCAAGCGCGGAGGCTTCGACCTATATATATGTAGTGGGGTAGTTTTCCTTTTTCACTCCATCAAAACAATCGTTTAAAATTGTGTACGTGCCATGTCGCCGTTTTTTTAGTTGTTGATTGTTTTTTGAGATAGCTACCCGCTTAATCCAAGTGGGGTCACGGTGTGCCAGGTCGCGTCTTGTATCGTTCAAGTCTGGTACAAGACCCTCCATTAAATGAACAACCACCCCCTCGTAAAAATTGTGAACAAGCCCACGGCTAAAATTATCGGAAACGTGGGCTGCCCCAAAATGCATTATTATTTATATTTTCTACTACCTTCGTTCCTAAATATAAGTCTTTTTAGACATTTCAAATGGACTACAACATACGGATCTATGTAGACATATTTTAAAGTATGGATTTGTTCATTTTGCTACGTATGTAGTCACTTGTTAGAATGTCTAGAAAGACTTATATTTGGGAAGAGATGGAGTATGTGGGAGTATCCTCAAAACAAAATGTGAGAGTACAATATTTATTGGGCCCCTTTGTAATTATTGCTAAATTTTGACCAAAGATTTAATTGACAAAATTTTAGTGCATGTTAACAAAAATTATATCGTTTGATTCATATTTGAACGTAGTTTTCAATGATGTAGGGGCTGTTTGGTTTCCAGCCACACTTTGCCACACCTCACCTTAGGCAAATTTGACGAAGTTAGGTGGGTGTTTGGTTCTAGCCACACCTAAGAAAAGATTTTTTTATTAGCAGTGAACCCCACATGTCATAGACACAAAAAGTCTGGCAACACTACTAGGAAAAGGCTTGTTAGTGACGCAATTGTTTTGGCCATTAATGGCGCACTACAGGTGCGCCACTATCATCACGCCATTAGTAACTAATACTAATGGCGAACCCCTGGTGCGCCATTAGTATATCAGACAGTAGTGGCGCACCAGGCAGTGCGCCATTAGTATGTCCCATGTTGCACCATTAGTATGCCTCCCAGGGGGGCATATTTACCTTCTGCTCTGGGTTACTAATGGCGCACTAACAGACAATGCGCCACTAGTATTTTTACAGCAGTGTGCCACTAGTGTGTTGGATGGTGCGCCACTAGTATGAATATTAGATTTTTTTTCTGATATTTGCACAGGTTACAAAATATATTACTGCACATAATATATACAGCAAAACATATAAACAACTGATTCATAAAATACAATAGAAGATTAGTCTCCGAATACAATTCATCATATTAGCTAGTCTCTGAATTCAAAATACCGAACAAAGTTAGAACATTACAAGTCTCGAGACCGCGAGTAGCGAGTTTGTCTTCACATTACATGTCGATATCGATCATCTAAACTACAATCACATAGAAGAGAGCTACAGTCATCACGATGAGCATCATCGCGATGAAACTAGTCTTCATCCGGTTCCTCCTCCGCTACCTCCTCTCTCCCGCTAGATAGCGCGCGTATCTAGCTTCCGCCTCCGCCCTAGTGGTGTACCCTTTGTAACTGTTACCGTTGAAACGGTGAACCTGTCTTCGACACTCCTCCCAGTCGTTGTAGACTCTGGGAACCTTACCCTTGTACACGACATACGACGGCATCTCTATGCACTAGCCAAACAAAACGTTAGTAGCAATTCACAGACAATACATAAGCAATATATAAGTATGCTACAAAAGGATTGGAAGATAAAAGCAAGACACTAATAGCATAATTCATGGCCCTACTAATAAATAGCATCGATTACATATAAGTTGAACGACTGTCCAAACCAAAGAGACATACAAGTTCATTAAAGTATAATTACAACATGAGCTAATCGATATTTTAGAACAACATAGAGCATCACTACTTTCGACTCGACTCAGGGACAGAAGCGTGGATGAAGCCGCCGTCTATCGTGATGGTCATTAAATCGCGGGCATTGTCAGCCTGCATTTGTAGCGTTGTTTCTATATCACTATTGGACGGTTGATATCTGAGGTAGAACTGCCCCGAGGTACGAAGGACATCTTGATGGATGATTTCCGCAAACTCTGACTGGATGCGAAAGAATTCTTGTCTAATGTCCGCATCCTGGATTGCTGATAAGCTTGCGGACCAATCTTTGAGATTATTTGGTAGCAGAAGGTGATTATGGTCCCGTACGATCGCCCGCATGTGATGGAGGGCGTAGTAGGCATCCTTCTGACCACCAGGCGGCTGCTGGACGCAGGGGAACGTCGTATTGTGGGCGAACACGTGCTTGCCGTACCTACGAATTGGCCTGCTGAAGGTGCCTCTAGATCTGGCGTAGCCGGGGAGAACATCATCAAGAACTTTCTTGATATTTGTGTAGTCTTTCTTCGACTGACGGTCCAAATCGAAATACGTGGCCATGGGATATTTCAGGCTTAAGAGGATGAGTGTGCAATGTGTGTCACTGCACAAAACACGAAATGTTAGAAAAAAAAGAACGGTCAAAATCTAAGAAATCAGATGTTACGAGGCCGTGAGGGGATGACTTACTCGGGAAAGTAAGGCACGAGGAAGTTATCCATATCTGGGTTTGCTAGAATGACGCCTTCGAGGTATGAACTCGTGACTTGCCGGTCCCCAGCGCTGCCCAAGATCTTGGCACGCATGTAGAAGGGGTCCACTATCACGATGTCCGGGGTGTTGTCTCTAATGATCCGCATCTCCATACTCAGCGAAAATAGCCGAATGAAGGTGTACTACAGCGGATGAAGGTTAAACATAGCGAAGATGTCATCAAACCGCAGGACGATCATTACCCCCAATGGCGCTATCGACAAAGCCCTTGCCCTCTGGCACCTTGGCCACGAAAACCGGGTACGCCACATCATTCTCGGAGAGACGCCGCTTCTCCAAAGAACACTGTAATGGTGCACTTACTAGTTTGAGCTAGTAATGGCGCACTTCGCCCATGTGCGCCATTACTACTTCTGAAAAAAAGTAAAAAAAATTGTAAGTAGTGGCGCACCGAGCGTGTGGTGCGCCATTACTAGTTAAAACTAGTAATGGCCCACGGTGCCCTGGTGCGCCATTAATGGTTTTGTAAAAATAAAAAATAAATAAAATTTGCTAGTAATGGCGCACCGTGTGTCTGGTGCGCCATTAGTAATGAGGACACTAATGGCGCACCTGTATCTGGTGCGCCATTAATGTCCATATCAGCTATAGCCCTTTTCCTAGTAGTGCAAGTTTCCCTTAGGCAAGCCAAAGTGGGTCTAACAATTTGAGCAACTCAAGTTAGGCAAGTGTGGCAAAAATAATGTGGCAACATAAGACAAACATAGTCACAATCCAAACAGCCCAGTAATTTTTTGTGACATGCATGAACATTTGGTTAGTTAAATTTATAGTCAAAATTTGGCAAGGTGCATCAAATCAACACATGCAAGTATCAAAAGGAAAGTCACGGCATGCATGCATGCGTTGTACTCCCTACATTTCCAAATATAAGTCTGTTTAGAGATTGCGACAAGTGACTACATACGAAGCAAAATGAGTGAATCTACACTCTAAAATATGTCTACATACATCCGTATGTTGTAGTCCATTTGAAATGTCTAAAAAGACTTATATTTAGGAACGGAGGGAGTAACTAAAGCATCGGTAAATGCAAATTATTGAAATATATTGAGTGCAGTGCTTTGATGGGTCGTGTCAACTCATACAAGACCGAGAAGTTTGATTACTACACTGCCCTCTCGCCTTAACAGCACCTGCCTTTGGCTGCATGACAGGTGGGCCACCGACCTGTTGGGCCCACCTATCATAGACGCAAAGGAAGGAGCAGTAAGTCAATGAATCTGCGTCCCTCCCTCACCCATGAGCGTGGTGGCTGGTAGGACTAGGAGAAGCTTTTGCTTGCTACACGCTCTCTCTCCCGCACGCAGTGGACCAGCAGTTCAATCGGTGTCAGATGGCCAGAAGCATACTGTAGTACTCCTCCACTGCAGTAGTACTCCATCATTGTTCGACTTCCTGAAGAGGCGAAGAGCCAAGCGCAGCGCGGACGCTCGTGTGGCAGTTTCATGTGTAGAGTAATCTAGGATAGTGTGTACCGTGCCTGTAAGCTTAAAATCGTTGGGGTCGGCTCCATTTTTTTGATTAAAATAATATTGTGGCCCTACCTGTCATCCTAGTGATTCTAGTTTGCACGCTCGTCTGGTCAAGACAGGAATATATATTTTAATTTGTGGTGGGGTAAATGTTAGAGGTTGCAGCAAATGGAGGGGATGTTTGGTTCTCAGCTTAAGGTTGCCACGCCTAACCTTAGTCATGTCATAACACCTTAGGCATGTGTTTGGTTTATTGCCACACTTGTGGCTTGCCACACTTTTCTAGTTATATGGCCCACAAGTCATAGGCTCAATTTTTTGCCAAATCTTGCCACACTTGGGCCTGTTTGGTTCATGAGTAACTTTTCCACAACTAACCTTAGGCAAAGTGTGGCTACCACAAAAAGTATGGCTAACAAAATGGCCACCACAAGTGTGGCAAGATCTGGCAAAAAATCGTTGGGGTCCGCTCCATGCTATGAGGCCGTCTTGAAGCTTTTTTTTATTAAAATAATCTTCTGGCCTTACCTGTCATCCTGATGATTGTAGTTTGCACGCTCATCTGGTCAAGACAGGAATATATATTTTAATTTGTGGTGGGGTAAATGTTAGAGGTTGCAGCAAATATATTAACCACTGCGGGTCTTTCAGCGAAGTTTAGAGGCAACCATGTGGGGCCAGTGCTATGATGTGTCGTGTCAACTCGTACAACAAGGAGAACCTTGATTTTACTACTACACACCTTCTCCCTCACCCATGCATGCGGTGGCTCGCAGATGAGGACATGCTTTTGATTAGGCTAGTCGCAATGGAAAGTATCATATACTAGTATCATTCATATGATAATAGTGTATGATACTATATCCGTAGTGCATAGTATCATATGTTAGTATCATAGATGACTTCATTTATTAGCATGCATGACATATAGTAGAACAACATTTAATATGATACGGTCTCATGATATGATAATCAACCCTCTCTTTCTTCATTTAATTCTACGCCACCTCATCAAATTTATCTAGTTGGCATGCATGATACTACCTATGATACTCCCATTCAACAAGCTATCCCTCCCGCACACGGTGGACGGACATGCAGCAGTGGATTTGATACTGTAGAATGAGTAGTAACATCATTGTTCGTCTTCTCGAAGATGCGAAGAGCCAAGCGCAACCCGAACGTGGCAGTTGCGAACGCTCGCATGGCAGTCTTTGTGTAGGGGTGGGGCGTGGTGCGGAGCCTTGGAGCTCGCATATAGCCAGGCTCTTGCATGAGACAAAATTGCTATTTGATCCCACTATTGTAGTACTAGTACTTGCTAGTATAGCCTTATAAACCGGAAAGGAGTATTTGCCTTTCTAGACATTTCACCGCATGCAGTACTGGCTCAAATCTCAAATCTCATTAACCAAGGCATTTTTTTATTGGAGGAATGTATCTCGTACTTTACAAAGAGTTGTCGGCAGTGTGGCCGTCATGACCCGTCATATCACAAAACCCACCTTTACCAGCAGTGGTAAAGTGGCCTCGAAGTTGGACTAGACGAAGCAACCATCATTTCACTGGAATGCTCGTTGAAGCCCTTTCTCCCCTTTCTTGAAGGAAACCTCACTCCAGACTACTCACTTCTGCCATTTTTCTTCTATACCGACGAAGGAAAGGTGGACGAATCAGTGATGTTGCTATATTTTCATTCCAAGAATCTTCTTTTTGCGAAGCACCAACCGATTCTCACAGCCTATTCTTTTCCCATTTTCATTGCGATTGTGGTTTCCTTTGGATTGCTTTTTGTTTGTCAGTTCATTGATGGATCCTTGAGCACTAGCCAAAGAGTTGCCGGCGGACAACCCACTGGAGACAGCGATCTCCAGGAAGCGAGCACCGACCAACGAGTTGACCATGTTGGCGGGCCAACCCATGGAGACGAGGAACTCTAAGAAACAAGCACTGGCCAAAGAGTTGACGATTTTGGCGGAAGAACTCCTCAAAGAAAGTCGGAAGAACAGCAAGGGACCCACCGTGCCTACCGCAGAAACTCTAATGGCCACCTATGCGAGGCTCAAGGCCGAGTTTGAGGAGATAGTCGCCGTTGAGAAGCAGTATTCCCCTGGCAAGGTGATGGCCCCCATGGAGGACGAGAAGATGGCCCCCGGAGGGATGGGATCCCCCGGTGAGCTGCACAAAGTAAAAAATAATGGCTTACCATAGTTGTGGTTTTTAATTATTTGGAATGTTCTTGCTCATATGTTAGGGTTGTGCAGGTGCTGGTGGACGTCCTTGATGATTGCGATGTCGCGACCCGTCCTGTGGACAACGCCCCAGATATCGTTTTCGATGTCGTAGTCCGTCCTGTTGACATCGCCCCGAAGATCAATTCCGATGACGTTGTCCATCCTGTGGACAGCGCCCCAGAGATCGATTCCGATGTCGCGATCAGTCCTATGGACATCGCCCCAGAGATCGATTCCCATGACGCTGTCTGTGCTGTGGTCATTGCCCGAGAGATCGATGACAAGAAATAGTTGGTCGCGCTAATCCTTAAGGGTAGTTTGCATTGCCCTGTGTTTAATTACCAGAAAGATGTGTGTTATCAAACTGTCTTGTGTGGGTGGTACTTGCTACTGTTGTTTTATAGTGAATCATGCAAACCCTCTAAAAGTTATGGAAATAGATGTATGCTCGCCAGCTTTTGATGTAATATATCGCATGCTTAGATGTAAGTTCAAACTGTTTATCATATCAGCATGGCTTGTTTGATGATTCTTGGTGTTAGTAGGCTAGCTACTGTGCCAGCTATAGTACTTGCAAAACACTCACTGAAGAGAAACGTTGGGGCTGATGAGCTCATGGTACGCTTATACTTATCCGTCGTCGATCGGCCAATAGCCCAAGCTCCTAAAATTGAAGGCTTAGCGATCGATCAGACAATAGTCGACAGGAAACATTCAGGCCTCATTTGGTTCATAGGGTAGGAAAATTGTAGCAAAAGTACAGAGACGTACAACACAAAATCATAGCAGTACAGAGACGTACTCCCTCCATTCCAAAATAGATGACTCAACTTTGTACTACTAAATTTGAAACGGAGGGAGTACAAATCCTAGGCGGACTAGTTTGTCCTAGTGGGTTTCAGTGATATGACGTGGTACAGTGCCGTCCAGTCTTCGCGTGTGGTAGCAGTATTGCGGGTACAGTAAGTTTTCTTCAAGAAGCGGAATTCAACGAGGTCATGATGGTTCCTTTGTCCGAAGAACAACGGGAAAGGTTGGGCTTGCGCTACGAACGGGGTGGCCAGGATAATTTTGGGCATGGCAGGTGGACCAGGATGGTCGATGTCCCACGTGTCGGAGAACGGAAAGTATTCTTTTCTGATATAGAGGAAGAGGAACGTATATTCATTGTTTATTTTTGATGAAAGCTATTGTCTCCACTGTTTACGATGGAGGAGTGTGAAACACGGCAGCCCAGTGAACTTGGCATGCGCACCACTCCCTCCTTCCTCATGTAATACTACCATAGTGTTGACTATAAGGTTGGCTATAAAGGTTACAACTTTTTCTCACTTTCTCTCTATCTATTTCCTCTCAAATGTTTTTTACCTTTCTTTTTTTAGAAACAATTGTTTTTATGCCTCTTTTTTTAGAATTAGGTTTTTATACCTAGGAGCATGTGTAGAGACGGGCTCTTGGAGAGCCCACTCCTTGACTTTGTCAATGCTTCTCTCTCCTCCACATAAGCGGGCATATAGGCCAGTATTTTACTGGTACTACTAGCTATGAATGCGGGAAGCTGGCGTCTGAGGGGGAGGGCTTAGAAGCGGTCCGGAGACCCGCATGGCCCACCTCACATTATCACCATATATTTCTTGGAGTCCATGCACGACGGGCGGGCGATCTCTTCTCCCTCCCCCGTCTCTCTCTTCCCAGTCAACGCTCGCTGAGCAATTAGATTTTGGCTATTGACGGTTTATCCAATTGCAGTCCCACATGTCAGTGAAATTACAAGACAACGCGTGTTCCTTCTGGTGAGCGGCGTGCGAGCTGGACTGTCGGGGGTGCGACGCGTACGAGTCTTAAGTGTGCCTCCTTTTCTTTTGAACTTGCAAAGTGAAACATTTTCATGCGATCAGTCGATAGAAATCCTGATCAAAATGACGAGGGCGGTGCTTTCTCATGTGTTAGGCGGGCTAGTTTGAGTGATATGACGTGCTACAGTGTCGTCCACTTGCTCCATTTTTATGTAAGCAAGAGTTTACACTCTTACGTGGGAGGAGTGCGAAACATGGCGGATCTGATTTTGATCGAGGGATAACTGTTCCCTCCCAAATAATGGAGCACTATTAATCTCCAGCGCTGGCCCAACGGATGGACGGCCGGTGCCGAAGTAGGTTCGTCGGGCGTGAATGCGGACGCTGCTTCAGTGACTTAACTAGAGGTGCATTGGGTCACTGAAATGCGGGCCCAACGGGCATCTAGCCCGCATGTCAATGACACACCAACTGCACCTTCAGTTAAGTCCGGTGAATGCGGCATTGATGTTCTGGAGAGACGGTGACCATTTCAGGCAGGAAGCGCATGCTAGCGATGGAAGGGGATTCGGTAGGCCAGGGCGGTCAGACGCTAGCGTCGTGGTAAAATTTTAATTCATGGATGACGAGCCTTTGAAGTGTATGCGGCACGTATTGACAACCGGGCGTCCATGTAACCGGTCTTGTCGCGAGCTAGCCTTCGACGACCACGACACCACACAACCATGCATAACTTATGAATAATAGACAAATCGATCAAACACACACTCCTGTGCAGTGGCACTATGTTTGGTCGCTCACGATAGTACATACTCCGTACCATCGTACCCTCTCCAGCTAGGTTGTTTTATATATTGTCGTTGTGATGGACGATATAAATGAGCAAGCTGCCGAGTTCCGAGTATGACCTTTGGTGTTGAGCTAGGTGAATACATGCTCGGTGTTCGCGGAGGCCTCCATCAAACGTCTAAACATTAATGTCAGGCACCGCCGGGGCGCGCAGGTGACGGGCTCATCGCTTGCGTTGCGCCATGAGCAGGACTTTGATTGAGAGGGCGATGTGCATGCATTAACACTACAAAAAAATACACATCCGTGATGATACATGTTTGTCATAGTAGGTCGCATTTTTTGTCATGCATGTACATCCATGCCAATTTTATGACAGAATCAAGATAGTCATACCTGTGCTGTCGTAGAAGTGTTCCATGACATTACCAAAATTATCATCACGGAAGTGTCCACTTCCATGACGATAAATCGCTCGTCACAGAAGTGCTTTCGTCAAGGGTGACTGACATGTGGTATCCACCGTAAAGGAATGACGTTAAGCTATCGGGTCGGTTTTTGGATCCGATAACCCGTTAACAGCCCCGACCAATGGGGATTTTCCACGTGTAAAATCATCATTGGCTGGAGGAAACACATGTCGGCTCATCGTTGGGACAGATGTCATCCACTCATTGGACGGAAGGCGCCTATGATACGTCGACACGTGGCACAGCCCAATAGAGGCCCATTCCTGTGAAAAGGCCTGCCCGTTTGACTTGGTCAAAAGGTGGCGGGCCGGCCCATGGAAAGCCTGTTAACGGCCTGTTTGCATATAGCCCATTTACAGCCCGCTAACCCAAGGCCCGTTACGCCCTATCCGAATTAAGCCCAGTAGCGTCATCTGGGCCATCCAATATGATTCCATCCCATTTTCACTTCTGGCGCATGTATGGACCATGACGTCTTTCGGCCCACATGAGGCCCTATGTAACTCTTGGCCTATTAACGGCCCGTGGTGAAACTGGCCCGTAATGAACAGTGTATCACTTTACACCCATTAACGGCCCGTGGTGAAACTGGCCTGTAATGAACAGTGTATCAGTTTATACCCATTAACGGCCCGTTATTCCGTTGGGTCGTTTCCAGTCCATGTTATCTTTCAGCCTTCTCAGAGCCCATTTGTTCTTGGGCTCATTTCCAGCATTCGTTTACTTACGGCCCGTTACTGTCGTTTTCTGCTTGTGGGCCAAATTCAGCCCGTGGTTACAGTCGGCCCGTTTGTGGTCCGTTAATACGTTGGGCCGTTTTCATAGCGTCATCAAATACGGCCTATTAACGATGGCCCGTTATGGTCGGCCCATGAACGGACGATTCCAACTCTAGCCCGTTTACGGCCATAATGCGATCTGTTTGGCCCATGTTTGGCCAATCGATCATACGGCTCGTATAAGGCACATTGATGATATGGCCCGCAGAAGGCCCATTGTTTCTACGGCCCGTAGAAGGCCCACTATTTCTACGACCAGTAGGAGGCCCAGTGTCACTACAGTAAATATTAGCCCATGGTTATTGTGGCCTAGTTTTAAAAAAATGGTTATTGCAGCCACTAGTTAACCGCGGAAAAAGAACTGCAATGACTACAAGAAAACAAATAAACAAGACAACAAGGAAATAAATAAGCAAGCAACTAACGCTAGGCTATCACGGCTATTACACATATTACATCCACTAGGCATCGAAGTTCGCCACCAGTGCAAATATAGGGAACAAAGCAGCATATCATATACACTGGTTATCAAAGTTGGCGACCAGCACAGATAAACACCACAGCAATACAAATCCAGAACTGAAACCACTTCAGAAGATCTCAAGAAACAATATCCTGGGTACCCATAATGCTGGCAAGATGCTTAGCAAGCTTATTAACTTTCTCTTGTTTGGCGCTTAAATCCTCCAGTGCTTGCTGTTGCACCAGAAAATATGCATCTGAATTTTGTAGGGACTTCCTCAGTCCTTCAGCTTCCTGTCACAGCACATCTGATCGATGTCTTTCAACTTGAAGTTGAGACTCAAGGAGACGAACTGATTCAGGCAGCGAGTTCGAAGAGCTTGTGCCAGCAGTAGTGGCCAGTAACTCGAACACTACTTCAAGACAGTACTTTTGGGTTCCCTCACTGTCCTCAAGATAGTTTTTATCAGCTTTCTTGGAGACCAACAGGGATGTCTCACTATCTTGAACCTTATCTGCATTACTTCCTTTACCATTGGATATCGCGGTACTGTTCTCCAATATTTTGTCCGCATTCTAAAAGAGAAACAAGCAGACACATCACATGTTTACCATGTTGTATATGAAACTCATTTTGGTAAATGAGTTCAGTAGTAAAGTGGATAGGATAACAACATGAAACAAACATATATCTATGTACCATGGTCACTTTATGGCCTATATCATTCTAGTTTTGTTACCAAATCAAGATAGGGACACAGTTCAAATAATATTTGTTCAAGACAAAGCAGAATAGACAGAATATAAGTGTGAGTAACTATAGAGCAATAACAACACTTGTAATGTGCATGACATGAGAACATAATTGTTTTTTCAATTGAAACTGAAATCAACATAGAGCAGGTTACAACAGCAAACCAGTTAAAGAAACAGGTTTAAAACATACCTGTTGCACCATTGGAGTTTCAATTCCATCTTTCAAATTTGAAAATAGTTGGTATGAGTAAATACAGTAATGCAAGAGCAAAGGAGTATGAACCATAGCTACAGAAACTGACCTGAGAACAAATCTTCTTCTCCTTTAAGCATTGAGTTGGGATTCGGAGTGGTGGTCCTCGTGCTTTGGGCACTGCAGTTCCCTTACTAACTGCTCGTGTTTGGGTGCTCTGTGGTGGAGACGGTGCTGTGTCAACTGGAACTGGGTTACTATCTGCCGGGGTTTGGTTAGAAGGGGTGTAGCTGGTTCTCTGTCCAACTGGGTAGGGGTACAATCTGTGAGAGTCTGGGTTATGTGTGGTGGATCTGGTCCTTGGGCAAGTACAACCGTGGTTCTATCTGCATCAACTGGTAGCACTATCTTTTCTGAAGACCGTGTTTTTACTCCCTTAGATACTGCCATCACGCTCTCCAATTCAAATGGCTGATAAACAAGAAAAGTAATTGAAAGTATAGACATTGTATGATAGGCAGGTGCAATGGATAGTGGGGAATAAAAGAGGGCATGAAATAATTCATATTTATGTTGTCTAACGAAAAAGGATAGCATGACACAATTTCACATATATGATGGCTAACTAAACAGGATAGCATGACACAATTTCACATTATGATGGCTAAATAAAAAAGATGGAAAGACATAGTTTAAAATATGAGACTATGTAAACAGGATGACATGACATAACTATATAATGTGTTTATTAAATAGGTTGGCATGCCATAATTCACATACATTCACGGATAGAATGCCATAATTCAAAATATGATGACTGTAAACACTAAACAGGATGAGATGATATAACTATATGATTTCTTTATTAAATGGGTTGCCATGCCATAATTCAAATAGATGATGTGTATGTACTATGTAAACATGATGGCATGATATAATTCAAATATATGATTTCTATAGTAAGCAAGTAAGCATATGGTAATCCATATATGATGTAAAAACTAAGCAATGCAAGACAACATGCATGACATGGGTAATATAACCCTGCCAAGTTTGAGCATAGACCTCAGGGGGGAAATAGGACTGGTCACCAGTCTCTGAATCCTCCTCTGAGGAGCTCTCTGTAACCAGCAAGATGTCTGCTTCAGCAGGTAGCATTGTCTGCTACGAATACCTTGTTTTCACTCCAGATACTTCCATCACCGCTTCAAATGGATGATGCACATGAAGAGTAGTTGAATATACAAACGTTGTCGACAAATGGAACACGTAATACAAAAAAATTATAGCATGATATAATTCACATACATGATGATTGGCTAAATAGCATGGCATTGCATAATTCACATATATAATGCCTTTGCAACAAGATAGCATTGTATAATTCACATATATAATGTCTTGCAACAAGATGGCAATGCATAATTCACATATATGGTAATTAGACACTGAACAGGTGGCATTCACACAAAGCATGTCTAAACTAATCAAATGACATAGCAATGCGAGACACCATACGCACGATATGAGCAACATAACCCTACCAAGTTAGAGCATACACCTCGAGGGGCAGGGGAATAGGACTCGTCATCTGTCTCTGAATCCTCCTCTGAGGAGCTATTCGTAACCAGCGAGATATGCGCTTCGTCAGATAGCATAGTCTGCTCTAAAGACCTTGTTTTCACTCCAGAATTTGCCATCACCGTGTCAAATGGCTGATGCACACGAAGAGCAGTTGAATGTACTAACATTGTTGACAAATATAATATGTAACGAAAAAAGTATGGCCTGATATAATTTACATATAGGATGACTGGCTAAGCAGGATGGCATTGCAAAATTCACATTTATGATGCCTGGCTAAACAAGATGGCGTTGCATAATTCACATAAATGATGAATAAACTAAACAGATGGCATTCGCACAAAGGATGTCTAAACTAAGCAGATGACATATTTGATGTAGAAAGTAAGCAATGCAAGACACCATATGCATGATATAACCAACATCAGATTCCAAGTTAGAGCGAAGACCTCAGGGGGTAAATAGGAGTTGTCTTCTCCTTCTGAATCCCCCTCAGAACAGGTATCTTCCTCTCGATTAAAATCTGAAATGCATGGAGGGGGGCTGCCTTTGCGCCTACCATGGAGCGACGTCTGCATGAAATTTTATTGCCACGCAAGGATCGTCTCTTTTGCTCTACATGTTCAGTTCCATTGTTTACAATAACTATCATGCATAGGAATAAAACATAGTGAGATTATGTAAGGAGTGCATGCAGAAATCCATAGTGATGGTAGCAACCTGTGGATAGACCAAAAAACAATAATAGCAGGCAGATAATGGCTTCCGTTAAAAAATACAGATAATGGCTTGTTTACTATTTGTTTCCCACCCAACATGAAACTCACAGTAGACACCGGAGATTAACCAGATAGTAGATAGATACTATTGATAGCGGCCCCGATATGTACCCCACAACCATTTAAAAACTCAAGTTTGACCATTAGTTTGGAGCTGACTCAGAGTCTAATCGGTGAACAGGACGATAAAAGTAGCATGTAATATCAAGCGATGCATAACATAAGCAGACACGAAAGAGTGCGACCTCTCTTGCGGACTCGTGTACTCCTCGAGGTCATCTGCTCGGTTGACGATGGTAATGCAGTTTTCATGGCTGCCAGCAGCGAGGAAGAAGATCTGAGGCGGCGAAAGACAGCCTGGAGGCCGGATCCCTACTCTGCTGCACCGTTCTATCGTTCGAGCAGCTGAGCTGGGGTGGATGACGGTGCAGTAGGAGCGGGAGAAACCACACAAGGTTTTCTTTGACAACTATCTGTAAGAGAAGTAATTCTGTAAGGGCTCGTTTGAATAGGAGGATTCCAACAATGCAGGGATAGGAAATAGACAGGAATAAGATAGGAATGCACGTGCAAAACAGAGAATTTAAAAACACAGGATTTCTGCCAATCTGGGTGTTTGATTCACAACAATTGGAAGATCACATGATGCAAAGAAGCATGGTGATATTAATTCAAACCACAAGAAAATGTACGGTTATGATGCTATTATGCTACTATCTCTTAGTCTTGTGCTTCATGAATAGGAATTTGAAAAGGAGGACAAGTGAAAATTAAAATGCCTACGTTTTTTCTATCAAGGAGACACTAAAGGAACAAATCCGTGTGCTGAGTGGACAATATATATAACATGTAGAGTAAAAAAGAGATGCAACAAGTGTACAACCTCTTTGGCGAAGCCATGTCGATCTCAGCGTGATTGGGTTGGCATGTGAGGATGCTCCGGCTGACTTTGCTGTCGGAGGAGGGGAAGAAGATCTTAGGTGTTTGGAGATGGAGCCCGAGGTACTGCTCCGCTATGATGGAGGGTTTCGTCATTGGAGCAGCTTCGGTGAGTTGTACGACGCCGAGGCTGAAGCAGGCAAGAGAGACAACGAACAACGTTAACCTGAGTGGAATTCTAATAGCATCTCCAATACATGAAGTAAAATACATAACCATAAAGTGCGAGATGTAAAATACATCAGCCGCTCATCTCTGAACTTAACTGTCGAAACTGAACTTAACTATCGAAACTGAACTTAACTGTCGAAACTGAATTTTGCTGTCGAAACTGAATTTTGCTGTCGAAACTGAACGCACTAGCAAGGTGAGGCTACACGTCGGTCGACTGTCTTTTTCATCTCTGGTCAGTCAATTTTGTAGCCGTTGGATACGAAATCAAGTGCCTGCGGTTCATCTTCAACCTCCACACTCCTAAGGCGCCAGCCACCACCGGCCAAACAGCAACCCCCCGCTGCCCGTGGCCGGTGGTGCGCCGCCCCGCACGCCCCAAAAACACTCCCCACCTCCGGTCCGCCGCCGCCCCTGCCATCCCTCTAGGCCCCCAATGCCGAGCTTTTTCTCCGGCGATCCCCACGCCAATGCCCCACCACCGCTGGCGACCAGCGCCCCCATCCTGAACCCTAAGATAGATAGTGGGGTACCACTCCGGCGAGCCTCCCTCCCCGCTGCGGCTGGTTCTTCCTT
>NC_041388.1:357039920-357052985 GCF_002162155.2 Triticum dicoccoides | reverse complement strand
CCACCCCCTGAAAATTGATTGACCCAAAAATCGATTCAGTCAACTGAAGTGTAGCTAAATCGGAGCAGCATCGCAAGCAACAACAAGAGCGAGAGCAGCAGCACGAGCAAGAGCAATAGCAAGAGCAAACCAGGCAGGGGACCGAGAGAAAGAGCAGAGCAGCAGCGCGAGTGAGAGCTAAAGCAGCAGCAGCTCCTACTGATGTGGACGTCGCCACCGAGGGAGTGACGCTGTGGAGGAAGTGGCCGGCGCCGCCGCCGTGGATGGAGCCGCACCATGTCAGCTCGGTACCGAGCGCTGGCAGCACCATGAGATTGAATAAAGAAGAAAATGTGGCGATTAGTGTACAACCTCTTTGGTGGCGCCGATTAGGCCACAGCTTCATCCGAGGAAACGTGATGATGATGCTCTTCCGGTGGTGCAGGTGAAGACAACGGTGTGGGAATGGAGGTGGCGCGAATGACGAGGGGAACATCAGGGCAGCTCCTTGGAGGTGGAGGACGGGGTTGCTGAACCGGCGGGACGATGAGATCGACGATGGATCCTCATCCGGTACGGTGGATGAGGGACGTCGAGGTGTTGCTGTGGACGACGTCGTCGGGGAAGAGGCTCCGGCTGGGTGGCGGACGGAGCAGGGTCTGGGGTTTCATCGCGGGTTTTCGCGGCCTCGGTGCACAAATGGGTGGGCAGATGGGATGGCAGTGCGGAACCATGGCTTAGAGACGCGCTTGTCCGAAATGTGGGGTAAGTTACGAAAGTACCCCCACCGATTTGAGGCGGTTCTTTCGGTTCAGGGGTACCACGGGCATTTCGCGTGTCGGGATTCCACAGGAGGTGGGAGTTTTCATGCGCATTGTAATTTCGTAATAGCAAGGCGCTGGTTGAGATGGAGGGAGTTATCGGAGCACAACGAGACAAAGATATATCTTAAATATTTCGGGCTAACAAGGCACGGGTTGAAATTTCCAGACAAGCCTAACGTGTACTGTACCAAATCAATGCGCACTACAAATTTCATTCAAAACTTTGAATTCATGTTATGTTCAATTAAAATATTCCACTACGTGTATAATGCATGAAACCTACTACACAAATGAACGTTTTAGTGCATTCCAAATGTATATACTACCACTCCAATATGAACTAAATTTGAATTCGTTTCTTTATTTGAATAAGATCTACGGTAATGATTGTTGTGAAGTCAAAGCATTTGAACTCGTTTCTCTCTTTTAATAAGATCTACAATCATTATTATTGTCAAGTTAAACCATCGTTTGTGTATTATCTTCACAGCACACCACATGATTAGTCTCGAGTTACATATGAACTATGTGTACTATATGAATTCGAACTAGATTTTTTGAATACACTTTATTTTGATTTCAAATCACATTACATTTCTAGATCTAGCTAGATCTTCATAATCTAAACCATGTCTCATATGTATAATGTGTTTATCACATTATGTATGGTGCCCCGCTCCCTACGCCTACAAGTATTTAGATGTGTGTTGCAAACACCACACATTACCACAAATTCAAATAAAATGTGAGAATGTTCTATATATAGTATTGTTTAGATTGTTCGATATTTAGTTGGAATCTGCAAACGCCACACATTATCACAAATTCCAATAAAATGTGAGATTGTTTGATGCATAGTATGGTTTAGATTGTTCGGCGTTTAGCTGTGAGTTGCAAACGCCATGCATTATCACATTATGTTATAACATATGCACAGCACGTGTATCACCGCTATATTCATGCATGCAATGTTTAAAACACTATGATCTCCTATTCAAATATATGAATCCGCTTTCATATCAAATTATGATCTTTGTTAGTCTCTTACAACCACACAATCCTCTAACCTTTGTAGCTACCACTAACTTTCTCTCATGCATGCACATGCCCTCCTCGCCCACCCCCTCCCTCGGCATTCTATCCACCTGGCACATTCATTTTTTTCTTTAGGTCGTTCTCCCAGAGTCTCCACAACTCCTTTCCGACACACACCGATCGATAAACCTCTCCAGCGGTGCCTGCCTACAACATACAAACACACCTTCAATCTCCTCCTTTATGTGTCCTTGCCTCGTGTCTCTCATACGGTCAGACAAACATGTAAACTCTCGCCCCACTTTTCATCGATCTCACAACCGCATACTCCTCCCCCTATCTAGCTAGTAGTTGGGCCTCTCGCACCACCTCCTAGATCCATTCTCTCTGTCTATCCGTCTCGCTGGGCCTTATTTGCCTTTGACAAATGGACGTACACCGATCGATCTCTCGCTATACATATAGCTAGCTAGGTCCTTATAACTCATTTTTACCCACACATCAATCGATCTACCTCATTATGACCGACAAACAACAATTGATCTACCGATCTAGTTAGGTTTGCTTACCAAACACATGGTTCCCCTTCATCATCCATGGATGTGTCCCGACAGATCTATCACGCACAGGCACACACAGAAACACATCCCCACTCTTATTGATAACATTGAAGTTCCACCCTCAGTTTGTCTAGTAGGCCTCTCCCACCATCTTCGGGAAGCAACTCCATCACCCATCCAGCACTCTACCCCTCTCCCTCCCTCTCCCTCCCTCTCTCTCTCTCCTCTCTCTCTTTGTCCCATCATATTTCCCGTCCTTCAGTTATGTATGGATGTCGACCGATCTCCCTCAAAACATAGCTGGGTCTCTCCTTCTCAACACATATACGAGTCGTTCTACCTCTATAGTTAGGCCTCTGCCTACCCCTTCCCCACCCCCTCCCACCCACACACACACACCGATACATCGAGCGCTCTAGTCATGTCTCCCTGCAACACACAAACTTGACATGTGCCCTCTAACGAGTCGTTTTCGATGTCGTAGTCCGTCCTGTTGACATCGGCCCCGAGATCAATTCCGATGACGCTGTCCATCCTCTGGACAGCGCCCCAGAGATCGATTCCGATGTCGCGGTCAGTCCTATGGACATCGCCCCAGAGATCGATTCCCATGACGCTGTCTGTGCTATGGTCATTGCCCGAGAGATTGATGACAAGAAATAGTTGGTCGCGCTAATCCTTAAGGGTAGTTTGCATTGCCCTGTGTTTAATTACCAGAAAGATGTGTGTTATCAAACTGTCTTGTGTGGGCGGTACTTGCTACTTTTGTTTTATAGTGAATCATGCGAACCCTCTCCGAGTTATGGAAATAGATGTATGCTCGCCAGCTTCTGATGTAATATATCGCATGCTTAGATGTAAGTTCGAACTGTTTATCATATCAGCATGGCTTGTTTGATGATTCTTGGTGTTATAGGCTAGCTACTGTGCCAGCTATAGTACTTGCAAAACACTCACTGAAGAGAAACGTTGGGGCTGATGAGCTCATGGTATGCTTATACTTATCCGTCGTCGATCGGCCAATAGCCCAAGCTCCTAAAATTGAAGGCTTAGCGATCGATCAGACAATAGTCGACAGGACACATTCAGGCCTCATTTGGTTCATAGGGTAGGAAAATCGTAGCAAAAGTACAGAGACGTACAACACAAAATCATAGCAGTACAGAGACGTACTCCCTCCATTCCAAAATAGATGACTCAACTTTGTACTACTAACTTTGAAACAGAGGGAGTACAAATCCTAGGCGGGCTAGTTTATCCTAGTGGGTTTCAGTGATATGACGTGGTACAGCGCCGTCCAGTCTTTGCGTGTGGTAGCAGTATTGCGGGTACAGTAAGTTTTCTTCAAGAAGCGGAATTCAAAGAGGTCATGATGGTTCCTTCGTCCGAAGAACAGCGGGAAAGGTTGGGCGTGCGCTACGAACGGGGTGGCCAGGATAATTTTAGGCATGGCAGGTGGACCAGGATGGTCGATGTCCCACGTGTCGGAGAATGGAAAGTATTCTTTTCTAATATAGAGGAAGAGGAACGTGTATTCATAGTTTATTTTTGATGAAAGCTTTTGTCTCCACTGTTTACGATGGAGGAGTGTGAAACACGACAGCCCAGTGAACTTGGCATGCGCACCACTCCCTCCTTCCTCATGTAATACTACCATAGTGTTGACTATAAGGTTGGCTATAAAGGTTACAACTTTTTCTCACTTTCTCTCTATCTATTTCCTCTCAAATGTTTTTTACCTTTCTTTTTTTAGAAACAATTGTTTTTTATGCCTCTTTTTTTAGAATTAGTTTTTTATACCTAGGAGCATGTGTAGAGACGGGCTCATGGAGAGCCCACTCCTTGACTTTGTCAATGCTTCTCTCTCCTCCACATAAGCGGGCTTATAGGCCAGTATTTTACTGGTACTACTAGCTATGAATGCGGGAAGCTGGCGTCTGAGGGGTGAGGGCTTAGAAGTGGTCCGGACACCCGCATGGCCCACCTCACATTATCACCATATATTTCTTGGAGTCCGTGCATGAAAGATGGGCGATCTCTTCTCCCTCCCCCGTATCTCTCTTCCCAGTCAACGCTCGCTGAGCAATTAGGTTTCGGCTATCGACGGTTTATCCAATTGCAGTCCCACATGTCAGTGAAATTGCAAGACAACACGTGTTCCTTCTGGTGAGCGGCGTGCGAGCTGGACTGTCGGGGGTGCGACGCGTACGAGTCGTAAGTGTGCCGCCTTTTCTTTTGAACTTGCAAAGTGAAACATTTTCATGCGATCGGTCGATAAAAATCCAGATCAAAATGACGAGGGCGGTGCTTTCCCGTGTGTTAGGCGGGCTAGTTGGAGTGATATGATGTGCTACAGTGTCGTCCACTTACTCCATTTTTATGTAAGCAAGAGTTTACACTCTTACGTGGGAGGAGTGCGAAACATGGCGGATCTGATTTTGATCGAGGGATAACTGTTCCCTGCCAAATAATATAGCACTATTAATCTCCAGCGCTGGCCCACTAATTTACACTGGCATCTGTGTGAGGACATGATGGATGCCATCCAATGCTGCCCTCATACGTTTCGACAACTATATAAACTAACCGGACAAAATTCGTGCAAACAAAGCAAATTTTAAATTAACCGGATGAAATTCATTACATTTTGAAAACTTTTCCTACAAAATGGACGAAATTCATTACATATTTCACACAAACCTTACTAAAACCTACTGTAAACCTAATCTAAACGATCGCCGGCGCCCTACCACCATGTCTGTCAATGAACCCGAGAAAGCCGGCCATTGCCTTTGCCTCCTCCACATCCGCCTCGATAACCTCCTCCTCTGGAGCACAAGGTTCTGAAGATTTCCGCCTCCACGTCGCCGTCAACCGGCTAATCGGCTGCCGTTGTTTATCCCACCAAGCTTGGCGTCGACTGAGTGGAGGAGCGGTGGCCTTCCTGGGACCAGAGCGGCGGCGACCTACCGTGTACTATTCTTCCTCGCTGCCGGCTATGCCCGCGCACGCGCACCGACTTCGTGGTAGTTGCGGTGGAGGGTGGTCGGGGGGGAGCCGGCGATCTCCTTCGTCTGCTCTTGCGATAGTACGTCCAAGAGAGATTTGGAGCGCGCCCGGAGCGGAGCCGTCGATGTGCTTCGTCTGCTCCTGCTACAGTACGTCGAAGAGAGCTTTGGAGCACCAGGAGGCCATGGTTGGAGTTGTGCCGGCAGAAGGAAGGGACTGGAGGAGAATGAGTGTGGGTTTTCGGCTATGGCTGGGAGTTGGAGCTCTAGTTAATACTAGCAATGTGCCTGTGTGTTGCAACAGATCCAAAGTAGAATAGTACTTTATCACAAACTTGAAAGAAAACACTCTTGTTTCGATATACATATATACCACTAAAAATATATTACGTTTCACTCGAAATATATTACTCAGGTAGTTTTGATGACGCGGGGGAGGGATGTGGCTGCTTTCAAGATAATAAGGCGTTTTCTTCAAATTGGAGCAGAAAAGTGGGCTATTGTTTCAAAAATGCCACAACTTACCTCGCAGCCATTAGATGTAGATCTAATTGTCAGAATTGACGGATGGCAGACACACCAAAATCACTAACTGAGTATTTTATAGTAGTAGAGATAGCGGGCGAATGGCAATGAGCCGCGGCAGACGGATGGACGGCCGGTGCCAGAGTAGGTTCGTCGGGCGTGAATGCGGACGCTGCTTCAGTGACTTAACTAGAGGTGCGTTGGGTCACTGAAATGCGGGCCCAACGGGCATCTGGCCCGCATGTCAGTGACACACCAACTGCACCTGCAGTTAAGTCCGGTGAATGCGACATTGATGTTCTGGAGAGACGGTGACCATTTCAGGTAGGAAGCGCATGCTAGCAATGGAACTAGATTCGGTAGGCCACGGCGGTCAGACGCAAGCGTCATGGTAAAATTTTAACTCATGGATGACAAGCCCTTGAAGTGTATGCGGCACGTATTGACAACCGGGCGTCCATGTAACCGGTCTTGTCGCGAGCTAGCCTTCGACGACCACGACACCACACAACCATGCATAACTTATGAATAATAGACGAATCGATCGAACACACACTCCTGTGCAGTGGCACTATGTTTGGTCGCTCACGATAGTACATACTCCGTACCATAGTACCCTCTCCAGCTAGGCTGTTTTATATATTGTCGTTGTGATGGACGATATAAATGAGCAAGGCGCCGAGTTCCGAGTATGACCTTTGGTGTTGAGCTAGGTGAATACATGCTCGGCGTTCCAGGAGGCCTCCATCAAACGTCTAAACATTAATGTCAGGCACCATCAGGGCGCGCAGGTGTCGGGCTCACCGCTTGCGTTGCGCCATGAGCAGGACTTTGATTGAGAGGGCGACGTGCATGCATTAGCACTAAAAAAATACACATCCGTGATGATACGTGTTTGTCATAGTAGGTCGCATTTTTTGTCATGCATGTACATCCATGCCGATTTTATGACAGAATCAAGATAGTCATACCTGTGCTGTCATAGAAGTGTTCCATGACATTACCAAAATTATCATCACGGAAGTGTCCACTTCCATGATGATAAATCGCTGGTCACAGAAGTGCTTTCGTCAAGGGTGACTGACATGTGGCATCCACCATAAAGGAATGCCGTTAAGCTATCGGGTCAGTTTTTGGATCCGATAACCCGTTAACAGCCCCGACCAATGGGGATTTTCCATGTGTAAAATCATCATTGGCTGGAGGAAACACGTGTCGGCTCATCGTTGGGACAGATGTCATCCACTCATTGGACGGAAGGCGCCTATGATACGTCGACACGTGGCACAGCCCAACAGAGGCCCATTCCTATGAAAAGGCTTGCCCGTTTGACTTGGTCAAAAGGTGGCGGGCCGGCCCATGGAAAGCCTGTTAACGGCCTGTTCGCATATAGCCCATTTACAGCCCGCTAACCCAAGGCCCGTTACGCCCTATCCGAATTAAGCCCAGTAGCGTCATCTGGGCCATCCAATATGATTCCAGCCCATTTTCACTTCTGGCGCATGTATGGACCATGACGTCTTTCGTCCCATATGAGGCCCTATGTAACTCTTGGCCTATTAACGGCCCGTGGTGAAACTGGCCCGTAATGAACAGTGTATCACTTTACACCAATTAACGGCCCGTGGTGAAACTGGCCTGTAATGAACAGTGTATCAGTTTATACCCATTAACGGCCCGTTATTTCGTTGGGTCATTTCCAGCCCATGTTATCTTTCGGCCTTCTCAGAGCCCATTTGTCCTTGGGCTCATTTCCAGCATTCGTTTACTTACGGCCCTCTACTGTCATTTTCTGCTTGTGGGCTAAATTCAGCCCGTGGTTACAGTCGGCCCGTTTGTGGTCCATTAATACGTTGGGCCGTTTTCATAGCATCATCAAATACGGCTTATTAACGATGGTCCATTATGGTCGGCCCATGAACGGATGATTCCAACTCTAGCCCGTTTACGGCCATAATGCGGTCTGTTTGGCCCATGTTTGGCAATCGATCATACGGCCCGTAGAAGGCACATTGATGATATGGCCGGCAGAAGGCCCATTGTTTCTACGGCCCGTTGGAGGCCCACTGTTTCTATGACCAGTAGGAGGCCCAGTGTCACTACAGTAAATATTAGCCCAAGGTTATTGTGGCCTACTTTTAAAAAATTGGTTATTGCAGCCACAATTAACCGCGGAAAAAGAATTGCAATGACTACAAGCAAACAAATAAACAAGACAACAAGAAAATAAATTAGCAAGCAACTAACACTAGGCTATCACGGCTATTACACATATTACATCCACTAGGCATCAAAGTTCGCCACCAGTGCAAATATAAGGAACAAAGCAGCATATCATATACACTGGTTAGCAAAGTTGGCGACTAGCGCAGATAAACACCGCAGCAATACAAATCCAGAACTGAAACCACTTCAGAAGATCTCAAGAAACAATATCCTGGGTACCCATAATGCTGGCAAGATGGTTAGCAAGCTTATTAACTTTCTCTTGTCTGGCGCTTAAATCCTCCAGTACTTGCTGTTGCACCAGAAAATATGCATCTGAATTTTGTAGGGACTTCCTCAGTCCTTCAGCTTCCTGTCGCAGCACATCTGATCGATGTCTTTCAACTTGAAGTTGAGACTCAAGGAGACGAACTGATTCAGGCAGCGAGTTCGAAGAGCTTGTGCCAGCAGTAGTGGCCAGTAACTCGAACACTACTTCAAGACAGTACTTTTGGGTTCCCTCACTGTCCTCAAGGTAGTTTTTATCAGCTTTCTTGGAGACCAATAGGGATGTCTCACTATCTTGAACCTTATCTGCATTACTTCCTTTACCATTGGATATCGCGGTACTGTTCTCCAATATTTTGTCCGCATTCTAAAAGAGAAACAAGCAGACACATCACATGTTTATCATGTTGTATATGAAACTCATTTTGGTAAATGAGTTCAGTAGTAAAGTGGATAGGATAACAACATGAAACAAACATATATCTATGTACCATGGTCACTTTATGGCCTATATCATTCTAGTTTTGTTACCAAATCAAGATAGGGACACAGTTCAAATAATATTTGTTCAAGACAAAGCAGAATAGACAGAATACAAGTGTGAGTAACTATAGAGCAATAACAACACTTGTAATGTGCATGACATGAGAACATAATTGTTTTTTCAATTGAAACTGAAATCAACATAGAGCAGGTTACAACAGCAAACCAGTTAAAGAAACAGGTTTAAAACATACCTGTTGCGCCATTGGAGTTTCAATTCCATCTTTCAAATTTGAAAATAGTTGGTATGAGTAAATACAGTAATGCAAGAGCAAAGTAGTATGAACCATAGCTACAGAAACTGCAGTTCCCTTACTAACTGCTCGTGTTTGGGTGCTCTGTGGTGGAGACGGTGCCGTGTCAACTGGAACTGGGTTACTATCTGCTAGGGTTGTGGTTAGAAGGGGTCTAGCTGGTTCTCTGTCCAACTGGGTAGGGGTACAATCTGCGAGAGTCTGGGTTATGTGTGGTGGATCTGGTCCTTGGGCAAGTACAACCGTGGTTCTATCTGCATCAACTGGTAGCACTATCTTTTCTGAAGACCGTGTTTTTACTCCCTTAGATACTACCATCACGCTCTCCAATTCAAATGGCTGATAAACAAGAAAAGTAATTGAAAGTATAGACATTGTATGATAGGCAGGTGCAATGGATAGTGGGGAATAAAAGAGGGCATGAAATAATTCATATTTATGTTGTCTATCGAAAAAGGATAGCATGACACAATTTCACATATATGAGGGCTAACTAAATAGGATAGCATGACACAATTTCACATTATGATGGCTAACTAAAAAAGATGGAAAGACATAGTTCAGAATATGAGACTATGTAAACAGGATGACATGACATAACTATATAATGTGTTAATTAAATAGGTTGGCATGCCATAATTCACATACATTCACGGATAGAATGCCATAATTCAAAATATGATGACTGTAAACACTAAACAGGATGAGATGATATAACTATATGATTTCTTTATTAAATGGGTTGCCATGCCATAATTCAAATAGATGATGTGTATGTACTATGTAAACATGATGGCATGATATAATTCAAATATATGATTTCTATAGTAAGCAAGTAAGCATATGGCAATCCATATATGATGTAAAAACTAAGCAATGCAAGACAACATGCATGACATGGGTAATATAACCCTGCCAAGTTTGAGCATAGACCTCAGGGGGGAAATAGGACTGGTCACCAGGCTCTGAATCCTCCTCTGAGGAGCTCTCTGTAACCAGCAAGATGTCTGCTTCAGCAGGTAGCATTGTCTGCTACGAATACCTTGTTTTCACTCCAGATACTTCCATCACCGCTTCAAATGGATGATGCACATGAAGAGTAGTTGAATATACAAACGTTGTCAACAAATGGAACACGTAATACAAAAAAATTATAGCATGATATAATTCACATACATGATGATTGGCTAAATAGCATGGCATTGCATAATTCACATATATAATGCCTTTGCAACAAGATAGCATTGTATAATTCACATATATAATGTCTTGCAACAAGATGGCAATGCATAATTCACATATATGGTAATTAGACACTGAACAGGTGGCATTCACACAAAGCATGTCTAAACTAATCAAATGACATAGCAATGCGAGACACCATACGCACGATATGAGCAACATAACCCTGCCAAGTTAGAGCATACACCTCGAGGGGCAGGGGAATAGGACTCGTCATCTGTCTCTGAATCCTCCTCTGAGGAGCTATTCGTAACCAGCGAGATATGCGCTTCGTCAGATAGCATAGTCTGCTCTAAAGACCTTGTTTTCACTCCAGAATTTGCCATCACCGTGTCAAATGGCTGATGCACACGAAGAGCAGTTTAATGTACTAACATTGTTGACAAATATAATATGTAACGAAAAAAGTATGGCCTGATATAATTTACATATAGGATGACTGGCTAAGCAGGATGGCATTGCAAAATTCACATTTATGATGCCTGGCTAAACAAGATGGCGTTGCATAATTCACATAAATGATGAATAAACTAAACAGATGGCATTCGCACAAAGGATGTCTAAACTAAGCAGATGACATATTTGATGTAGAAAGTAAGCAATGCAAGACACCATATGCATGATATAACCAACATCAGATTCCAAGTTAGAGCGAAGACCTCAGGGGGTAAATAGGAGTTGTCTTCTCCTTCTGAATCCCCCTCAGAACAGGTATCTTCCTCTCGATTAAAATCTGAAATGCATGGAGGGGGGCTGCCTTTGCGCCTACCATGGAGCGACGTCTGCATGAAATTTTATTGCCACGCAAGGCTCGTCTCTTTTGCTCTACATGTTCAGTTCCATTGTTTACAATAACTGTCATGCATAGGAATAAAACATAGTGAGATTATGTAAGGAGTGCATGCAGAAATCCATAGTGATGGTAGCAACCTGTGGATAGACCAAAAAACAATAATAGCAGGCAGATAATGGCTTTCGTTAAAAAATACAGATAATGGCTTGTTTACTATTTGTTTCCCACCCAACATGAAACTCATAGTAGACACCGGAGATTAACCAGATAGTAGATAGATACTATTGATAGCGGCCCTGATATGTACCCCACAACCATTTAAAAACTCAAGTTTGACCATTAGTTTGGAGCTGACTCAGAGTCTAATCGGTGAACAGGACGATAAAAGTAGCATGTAATATCAAGCGATGCATAACATAAGCAGACACGAAAGAGTGCGACCTCTCTTGCGGACTCGTGTAGTCCTCGAGGTCATCTCTCGGTTGATGATGGTAATGCAGTTTTCATGGCTGCCAGCGGCGGGGAACAAGATCTGAGGCGGCGAAAGACAGCCTGGAGGCCGGATCCCTACTGTGCTGGACCATTCTATCGTTCGAGCAGCTGAGCTGGGGTGGATGACAGTGCAGTAGGAGCGGGAGAAACCACACAAGGTTTTCTTTGACAACTATCTGTAAGAGAAGTAATTCTGTAAGGGCTCGTTTGAATAGGAGGATTCCAACAATGCAGGGATAGGAAATAGACAGGAATAAGATAGGAATGCACGTGCAAAACAGAGAATTTAAAAACACAGGATTTCTGCCAATCTGGGTGTTTGATTCAAACAATTGGAAGATCACATGATGCAAAGAAGCATGGTGATATTAATTCAAACCACAAGAAAATGTACGGTTATGATGCTATTATGCTACTATCTCTTAGTCTTGTGCTTCATGAATAGGAATTTGAAAAGGAGGACAAGTGAAAATTAAAATGCCTACGTTTTTCTGTCAAGGATACACTAAAGGAACAAATCCGTGTGCTCAGTGGACAATATATATAACATGTAGAGTAAAAAAGAGATGCAACAAGTGTACAACCTCTTTGGCGAAGCCATGTCGATCTCAGCGTGATTGGGTTGGCATGTGAGGATGCTCCGGCTGACTTTGCTGTCGGAGGAGGGGAAGAAGGTCTTAGGCGTCTGGAGATGGAGCCCGAGGTACTGCTCCGCTGTGCTGGAGGGTTTCGTCATTGGAGCAGCTCCGGTGAGTTGTACGACGTCGAGGCTGAAGCAGGACAAGAGAGACAACGAACAACGTTAACCTGAGTGGAATTCTAATAGCATCTCCAATACATGACGTAAAATACATAACCAAAAAGTGCTAGATGTAAAATACATCAGCCGCTCATCTCTGAACTTAACTGTCGAAACTGAACTTAACTGTCGAAACTGAATTTTGCGGTCGAAACAGAATTTTGCTATCGAAAGTGAACGCACTAGCAAGGTGAGGCTACACGTCGGTCGAATGACTTTTTCATCTCTGGTCAGTCGATTTTGCAGCCGTTGGATACGAAATCAAGTGCCTGCGGTTCATCTTCAACCTCCACACTCCTAAGGCGCCAGCCACCACCGGCCAAACAGCAGCCCCCCGCTGCCCGCGGCCGGTGGTGCGCTGCCCCGCACGCCCCGAAAACACTCCCCTCCACCGGTCCGACGCCGCCCCGGCCGTCCCTCTAGGCCCCCCAATGCCGAGCTTTTTGTCCGGCGATCCCCACGCCAACGCCCCGCCACCGCCGGCGACCACCGCCCCCATCCTGAACCCTAAGATAGAT
>NC_041388.1:356974034-357039594 GCF_002162155.2 Triticum dicoccoides | reverse complement strand
GACTGAAGTGTAGCTAAATCGGAGCTGCATCGCAAGCAACAACAAGAGCGAGAGCAGCAGCACGAGCAAGAGCAATAGCAAGATCAGACCAGGCAGGGGACCGAGAGCAAGAGCAGAGCAGCAGCGCGAGCGAGAGCTAAAGCAGCAGCAGCTCCTACTAATGTGGACGTCGCCGCAGAGGGAGTGACGCCGTGGAGGAAGTGGCCGGCGCCGCCACCGTGGATGGAGCCGCGCCGTGTCAGCTCGGAACCGAGCGCTAGCAGCACCGTGAGATCGAATAAAGAAGAAAATGCGGCGATTAGTGTACAACCTCTTTGGTGGCGCCGATTAGGCCGCAACTTCATCCGAGGAAACGTGATGATGATGCTCTTCCGGTGGTGCAGGTGAAGACAACGGTGTGGGACTGGAGGTGGCGCGAATGACGAAGGGAACGTCAGGGTAGCTCCTTGGAGGTGAAGGACGGGGTTGCTGAACTGGCGGGACGATGAGATCGACGACGGATCCTCATCCGGTACGATAGATGAGGGACGTCGAGGTGTTGCTGTGGACGACGTCGTTGGGGAAGAGGCTCCGGCTGGGTGGCGGACGGAGCAGGGTCTGGGGTTTCATCGCGGGTTTTCGCGGCCTCGGTGCACGAATGGGTGGGCGGATGGGATGGCAGTGCGGAACCATGGCTTAGAGACGCGCTTGTCCGAAATGTGGGGTAAGTTACGAAAGTACCCCCACCGATTTGAGGCGGTTCTTTCGGTTGAGGGGTACCACGGGCATTTCACTTGTCGGGATTACACAGGAGGTGGGAGTTTTCACGCGCATTGTAATTTTGGAATAGCAAGGCGCGGGTTGAGATGGAGGGATTTGTCAGAGCACAACGAGACAAAGATATATCTTAAATATTTCGGGCTAACAAGGCGCGGGTTGAAATTTCCGGACAAGCCTAATGTGTAATGTACCAAATCAATGCACACTACAAATGTCATTCAAAACTTCAAATTCATGTTATGTTCAATTAAAATATTTCACTACGTGTATAAGGCATGCAACCTACTACTCAAATGAACGTTTTAGTGCATTCCAAACGCATATACTACCACTTCAATATGAACTAAATTTGAATTCGTTTCTTTATTTGAATAAGATCTACGGTAATGATTGTTGTGAAGTCAAAGCATTTGAACTCATTTCTCTATTTTATTAAGATCTACAATCATCATTATTGTCAAGTTAAACCATCGTTTGTGTATTATCTTCACAGCACACCACATGATTAGTCTCGAGTTACATATGAACTATGTGTACTATATGAATTCGAACTAGATTTTTTGAATCCACTTTATTTCGATTTCAAATCACATTACATTTCTAGATCTAGCTAGATCTTCATAATCTAAACCATGTCTCATATGTATAATGTGTTTATCACATTATGTATGGTGCCCCGCCCCCTACGCCTACAAGTATTTAAATGTGAGTTGCAAACACCACACATTACCACAAATTCAAATAAAATGTGAGAATGTTCGATATATAGTATTGTTTAGATTGTTCGATATTTAGTTGTAATTTGCAAACGCCACACATTATCACAAATTCCAATAAAATGTGAGATTGTTTGATGCATAGTATGGTTTAGATTGTTTGGCGTTTAGCTGTGAGTTGCAAACGCATGCGTTATCACATTATGGTATAACATATGCACATCACATGTATCACCGCTACATTCATGCATGCAATGTTTAAAACACTATGATCTCCTATTCAAATATATGAATCCGCTTTCATATCAAATTATGATCTTTATTAGTCTCTTACACCCACACAATCCTCTAACCTTTGTAGCTACCACTAACTTTCTCTCGTGCATGCACACGCCCTCCTCGCCCTCCCACTCCCTCGGCATTCTATCCACCGGTCACATTCATTTTTTTCTTCAGGTCGTTCTCCCAGAGTCTCCACAACTCCTTTCTGACACACACCGATCGATAAATCTCTCCAGTGATGCCTGCCTACAACATACACACACACCTTCAATCTCCTCCTTTATGTGTCCTTGCCTCGTGTCTCTCATACGGTCAGACACACATGTAAACTCTCGCCCCTCTTTTCACCGATCTAACAACCGCACACTCCTCCCCCTATCTAGCTAGTAGTTGGGCCTCTCGCACCACCTCCTACCTCCATTTTCTCTGTCTATCCGTCTCGCTGGGCCTTATTTGCCTCTAACAAATGGACATACACCGACCGATCTCTCACTATACATATAGCTAGCTAGGTCCTTATAACTCGTTTTTACCCAGACATCAATCGATCTACCTCATTAGTTGTGTCTCTCCCTTCCTCCGACAAACAACAATTGATCTACCGATCTAGTTAGGTTTGCTTACCAAACACATGGTTCCCCTTCATCATCCATGGATGCGTCCCGACAGATCTATCACGCATAGGCACACACCAAAACACATCCCCACTCTTATTGATAACATTGCAGTTCCACCCTCAGTTTGTCTAGTAGGCCTCTCCCACCATCTTCGGGAAGCAACTCCATCACCCATCCAGCACTCTACCCCTCTCCCTCCCTCTCCCTCCCTCTCTCTCTCTCTCCTCTCTCTCTCTATCCCATCATATTTCCCGTCCTTCAGTTATGTATGAATGTCGACAAATCTCCCTCAAGACATAGCTGGGTCTCTCCTTCTCAACACATATACGAGTAGTTCTACCTCTATAGTTAGGCCTCTGCCTACCCCTTCCCCACCCCCTCCCCCCCACACACACCGATACATCGAGCGCTCTAGTCATGTCTCCCTGCAACACACAAACTTGACATGTGCCCTCTAGCGTTCCGGTAGGCCAGTCGCCCTATATCTTTGACTTGCACACACACACAATTTCAATGGCTCTCTTCATCGATCTCGCACCCACCCACTTGATCCTCTCTTCGACTCTATCGATAGCTATGACCCCTCCCTATCTTCTTGTGGATTGCCCGACCCTCTATGTATGATATGGATAGGCCTCCACTTCACACACATTGTATGCAAAATTTTGTTTGAGATGTCATTGACACATATTCCCACAAATAATTCATGAAATCAACCCCCACCCCAAAACAAAAAACACTCACGAACGCGGTGTGTATCTCTCACAGACACCCACGTAGGTGGGGGACGTGCACGAAGAGAAGAGGTGCATGCACGGTGCACGTACTCCCGTCTCTTTCCCAACCACACCCGCACGGGTACACGGTGGAGCTCATTTCTATACGAAAAAGGCAGCCCACGTGGTAATTTGGCACATGTACTGGTTGTCCACTTGGTGGAGGGAGGATCGTCTACCACGGGTGAACAAAAAAATTGCGACTTGACGTGTTATGTTAAAAAAAGAGGCAAACCATGTGGGGCCTACCTTAGAGGCAAGGCTCTATACACTGGAGTACTTTTCATGTGTCCCGTCAACTCGCAGAACGAGGAGAAGCTTGCTTAGTACGCTGTCTCCCCCACCCATGGGCGCGGTGGCTCGCTGGATGAGGTGAAGCTTGCTCCGCCTTACGCCCGCTCCCTCGCCCATGCGCGCGATGGCTCGCAGGACGAGGATAAAAATTTACTACTCCCTCCATTTACTCCTCGTCCCTACTACCTTGGTTATAGAGATTATATCATATTATTTGGAAAATATATATATGTCCTTTAGTAGATTTCAATATGAACTACTAGTACATACTCCAAACACTGATGTATATAGACGTATTTTAGAGTGTAGATTCACTCATTTTACTCCGTATGTAGCACTCTCCCTCGCCCCTCGACCCTCGCCCACGTGGTCGACGTGCAACAATTCATTCGGTCTCATATAGCCAGAAAGATATATACTGCACTACCATTATTGCTTGACTTCCCGAAGAGGCGAAGAGCCAATCGCAAGGTTAATATTTTGGAAGCTTCATAGCATTGTACAAATTTATCTCGCTGATAAATTACAGTACGTGCTATACTAGTACTTCCTCCGTTCCTAAATATAAGTCTTTGTAGAGATTTCACCATGAACCACATGCAGATGTATATAGATGCCTTTAAGGTGTAGATTCATTCATTTTGTTCCGTATGTAGTGGAATCTCTACAAAGACTTATCTACTAGTAATAACTAGCCCCCAATACTAGGAATTCTCTATCCTCTCCTTGAGCCACATCATCAAAATTGATGTAGCTGTTAGATGAAGTAAATCAGTCCATAATAGCCGTCTGATCTAGACATTGAGAGGCTCCGCACTAAGCCACATGCAAGCATGCAGAAATACCGTGGCACATGCATGTGAGTGGGTTTTAAATCACATCAACATATCTGCATGCAAGCATGCACCGGTAGCATGCATGTGAGTGAGCTTTTAAGTGCCATTACCATGTCAAAAAGAAAAATATAATCCCATTATGCAGTAGGAGTTGGCTGATCTTTTTTTCCTTATGTGGGATGATCTAAATGATGATGGGAGTTTATTTAGTTTGGTTACCACATTTGTCATGTGGTTATAGAGTTTTTTTAGTTCTATGAAATCGATAATTTTGCGCAGAGAGATATACCGCTGTTCCACGGCAACGCGCGCGGACTCATCTAGTAATATTTAGGAACGGAGGGGGTACTATGTAAAGAGTTAGGTGTCGCACGGTGATAGTGTGAGGTGGGCCATGTAATCATTGAGCCTGCGTGTTTTCACTGCTCTTGCACGCCTCCGATGTAAGAATGGAGAAAATTGTAATCTAGTAGTAGTACCTCCTTTCGCCGAAAGCGTGGGACATCCAGCAGTCCTACCACCTCAGTAATAAAGACCAATGAGCCGTCGAATCACATAGACCCAGAAGTAAGTTGGACGGACGAAGCAACCATCACTCTTGCGCTAGTGAGAGGTTGCGCCTCTCTGCCCGGGCATGAATGCGGTACCGATTCTTTGCAGCGGCGCTGACCGTTACGGGCGGGAAGCGCACGCGGGCGATGGAGGGGCTTTGGGTGGGCCAGGCTGGTCAGGAGCGGGCGAGGCAGCTGTCCGCATGTCCCTACCGGACACGCCCGAAAACGAGAGGATGCATCGACTCTTGCGGCTAAAATCGTACACTACACAACATCTCTCTGTAGGAGTAGGTCGATCTGTCGCTCTCTCTAACACACACATGCTGTTAAACACACACACACACACACACCTTGGTCCCGTTGCACCTTCTAACGTGACTTATTACACCTAGATGGAGGGAGTAGTAAGTATACGAGATACTGTGGCACACCGACTTAAGTCGAATACAAGTGCCCAAAATTTGTGTGCATGTTATAATAAGGATTCACTTAAAATAGTACGTGAGCGAACGGAGGGGTCAATTGGACAGTGTTCCCGAGAAGTAGCGACATATGTGAGGTAAGAAACACCGCCGTCGCTTTTAATTTTTCTTATTAATTTGTTTGTTTCACCCTCCTACTGGTGGGACCCAACGTACTACGTGAAGAGAGGTAAGGTGACTAAGGCTGCATTATTTCTGCACCACTGTGGATAGTCTTACCACCAAAGCCACATGATATGATTATGATTGAAATCCTAATGACTCCCACACACACACACAAAAACACGGCATGCTTGTCACACGAACGCAGGAATGTATAAAAGGTTATTTCCCTCTCATTGAACATAACGGGAGGGTTGTGTAGCTGGTTAGCCTGTTCGCTCATCAAACTTGAGGTCTCGGGTTCGATAACTACACTTGAGCATAATTTGTGCTCGGAGGATTCTTTTACTAGTCAAAATGTTTTCTAGGGTTTGCACGCTTCACACTCTCTCTCCAGTATATATATACACGCTGGAGCCTCAGCGCTTGTAGTTGCTCTCTTCATACTCTCTCGCCCTCTCCCGCTGGAGCCTCAGCGCTTGTAGTTGCTCTCTTCACACTCTCTCGCCCTCTCCAGATCTAAACAAGACTTCGTTGGCCTCTCTCCCCCCCTCACTACTACTCAAAGAGCCGGCAGTATCCGTCCACCGGGAAGGGAAGGAGGCTTAACATCGTCGCCGTCGGCGAGGGACTACCGACACAGATGTTCACTTTCCACCCAGCGGCGGCGCGGGAGGGCCTCCGACCCCTTCTTCTTCGCCGCTGTCCCGTTGCCCACCGAACCACGCCCCAAGAACCTTAAGGTATAATTTACTTACTCCACATGCATTTCTCTAGCTGCATGTATACCATGAATCTAGGACGTGGTTCAAAGAGAAAGGAGTGGGGGAAAGTAGTGGGAAAAGTTTCATATAGCATGAATCTAGGACGTGGTTCAAAGAGGAAATGAAGGGGCAAAGTTGTATAGCATGAATCTAGGACGTGGTTCAAGAGGAAAGGAATGGGGGAAAGTTGTATCGCATAAATCTAGGACATGGTTCAAAGAGGAAAGGAAGGGGCAAAAGTACTAGTTCAAAAAGGAAAGGAAGGGACAAGGCTGTAGAGTTTGAGCAGGACTAGATTTGTTGCGCTCACATAGGGAAAGGTGTCTAAAGATAACAAAACTGGGACCAACACAAATATGCTCCTTGGTTGTTTGTTCTTTGTTGCAACAGACTGTGCATGACCACAGTACATCGGTAGATGCACATGGTGCTGGTGCGTCCACTGTCCCGTGCAACTCATTAGCTGTTGTTAATCTAAGGCCCTATTTGGTTAAAAACTCCCTAGTCCCTACCTGCTTGGTTCTAGGGACTAAACATGGACTAGAGGTTATTAAATGACATGCTAAAAGACCATGTTACCCCTAGTAATGAACTAATAGAGACAAGGTGTGATGCATGGCAGGGGAAACTGTTGGAAAAAGTCCCAAAAAGACTCCCTCGGGGTCTTCTTTCTTTAGTCCCAAATGCCCACTTCTAGTCCCTAAAAGTCCCTCCTGTTTGGTTTAGATGGGACTGACACGGTGTTTTTTAGTCCCTACACCAAAATGTCCCTGTAAACAAACACCCTCTAATAATGCAGCTGGAAAATTGATGCAATGCCACAGTTAAAAGAAAATTACATGTTTAATGAATTTTATTGTTAATATAATCTCTATGTTAATATTAATCAATGCCACCGTTTGAGAAATGCTACTGTCTTGCTTTCTTTCCCATTTAGATAAGGTAGATGTTTCTTTTTGTTGGCTTCTGTGTCATCCACCGTTATTGACCACTAATTGTTCCCTTTGCACCTCTGTGTAAACAGGGTTATCTACTTCACCTCATTGCCATTGTGACATTTTGTTGCACTGCACAAAACACTTCTGTTTTAAGAGTGTTTTGTGTAGTTCAACCAAAATGTCACACCGACAATGTTGCTTGATTGCTTGATCTTAGTGGAACTGCACAAGAGGAGATCTTACTTCCTATCCGTTAAGGCGAATTTGGTTCAGATCTTCTTCTTGTGAGTTGTTTGAATTCCGCATCATGAGAGGTCAGTACTAGCCTTCTTTCACATGATTCTGCAATGTGCTTTCATATGTCGTGCTACTTGTACGATAATGTTGCTTGATTTTAGTGAACTGCACAAAAGGAGACAAGACTTCCAATCTGTAGGTGCACCATAATATCCCATTGAGGTAAGATAAGGATATTTCACAACTGCTGGCCTGTATTTTTCCACTTTCATCAGAAAATTAAGTTTAGTACTATACTTGTGCTCCCTGCCAAATCTTACATTGAAGGCGAAGCTTGTCTGATATTGAACCAAGTGATGAAGGGGAAGAACAAGCGGAAGAAAAACAAAAATCAACTCCCAATGCTGTAATGAAGCACTGGAACTGTGATGACACAAGTAATGATATAGTTTTGCATCTTAATTTATTGCTATGGCTGGAACGAGCAATTGTTTTGCCACTGATTTGATGCCACTCTTGATGTAATATGTAATTATCTCTACATGTGTAAACAGGGATCTTCTTTGAAGATACCATATATTCTAGTGGAACTGCACAAGAAGATGTTGCAAAACTAATCGAGGAGTATATAGTAAGCATGGCCACCACCGTAGATAGCAACAGATGGTTCCGGAGAAGTGCTTCATCTGTATGCTCTACACAAAAAGCCTCCTGACAAAGGTTGGTACTCGCCCACTGATTTCATCCATATGATTGAGCTTTGTCATCTCTATTGGTGTTTTGCTACTATTTAGATACTGTCATGAAAAAGTGGTATTGTCCTTGAGAAGTGCTTCATCTGTGCTATTTTAAATATTTCCTTTCCTTTTTTTCGAGCAAACAGGGATGCTAACATTTAGTTGTCCACTTGTCTTTGCACAACAGGATCATCTTCCTCTGAAGAAGAATATGGAGTATGTGAAGTCAATAGTTGCGATTATGCCAGGATGAAGAAGCCATGTCTATCTTCTCATCAGAAGGAGCAGTTGAAGGATGGTTACATTACTCCCCACAAGACCAAACTAACTTCAGCTCAGAAGGACTGATAAATCTCCATTTTTTGTTGTGATGCGCGAGTACAATGTTGTTCTAGGATTCTTTCTGGTGAGTTCCATTTTTCTAAAAGTGTGCTCTACATGGATCATGTATGTGCCTATTGAAACTGTCAATTCATAGTACAATTTGCTTTATACTAATCACTTTTTTGTATTTGTGCAACCAGGGGTGCTCAGCTTGATTTCAATGGGAACTGCACAAAATGTTCATGAATACATCGAATCATTCATTTCCACCACAAGAAAGGAGGTGCCGATAAGTTCAAGGCGTTGCAACATATAAGGGCAAAATCATACAAGCTACGCGCGAATTTGGTTGATTTTGGTGGAACTGCACAAAAAGAACAGCTGATTTATTTAGCATGAGGTGCCATGTCAATGTCTGAACTTATGGCAAACCCTGCCCATTCCACAATCATAGGCATTTGATATTTTGGAATGGGACAACCTTGTCAAATTTTGCTCATTGATTTTAGCAAGACATGCGTTTGATATTTTTGAATGGGACGCCCTTTGCTGTCAGCAGTGTTGATCAATTTTTTCTTTATTCTTTAGTTGTGAAGTATATATTGCCTCTGACATGTGAGTCGCTGAGATGCATAATCATCAATTGTTTTGAATGTTCTCTATGAATTACCAGGCCTGTGTGTTTGATTGCAATGTACAGAAACGCTAAAAAGCTGCTCAAACTCTTTGTACTCCTTCTGTTCCTTTTTACTTCACACATTGTGAAAGTGCATACTTTTTTGTATAAGATTGGTCAAAGTAGAGATACTTTGACTGCAGACAAAACTTGTATGCAGACTAGAAAGGACCGGGGGGAGTACATGTGAAACTGCTGCAAACGAGGTGGTCACCCTGGCAATAATGCTAGTACATATTGTTTTACATGTTCATCCAATGCCAGTGATACATGAATTCGAACTAATCAAAATAAATTCATTCATACACGGTCGGATTTCATATAAACATGCCGGATTTCATTACATTTCGTACATTCTTCAACTAAAAAGGGGTGCGCTGGAGGTATAATTAACTAACCGAAGCTACCCACCTGTGTCCCGTTGAGCCGAACAGAAGCTTCAGTGACTTAACTGCAGGTGCAGTTTCGTAACTGACATGTGGCCTGTTGGGCCCACGTGTTAGTCAGCCAACGGCACCAGCAGTTAAGTAGAAGCAGCGTTCTTCTCCAGCGCAGCTCTCCAACTCCATGTCGCCGCCAAGAAGCTAACCGGCCGTCAATGGTCAACCCTCCTAACTTGGCTTCAACCGGAGGGTAGCAGCGGTGGCCTTACTTGGAGCCGAGCGGCCGCGACCTACCGTGTTCTACTCTTCCTTGTTTTCTGTGTGGCGCAGCCTCGTTGGCAGCGGGGCGGGGCCTCGGCGGAGCCGGTGATGTCCTCTGTCTCGTTGCCGGCGGGCGGCGCCTCAGCGGAGTGGTGGAAATCCTTCCCCACGTTGCCGGCAGGGTGGGGCCTCGGCTGAGCCGGCGATGTCCTCTGCCTCGTTGTTGGCGGGGCGGGGCCTCGGCGGAGCCGGCAGGGTCCTCTGCCTCGTTGTTGGCGCCGCGGGGCCTCGGTGGAGCAGGGCCTCGTCGACGTCAGCGGAGCGGGGACTCGTCGCAGCCGGCATTGTCCTTTGCCTCGTCCTCAGTCTCGCCAAACAACGCCTCGCCCGCTTCATCGCCCTCTTTGATAGCCTCTTTGTAGGCGGCCGCAGCCTCCACCACCTGCATGCGGTACCGCCAGCGCTCGAGGCGGCCCTTGCGGGCGGAGTGGTACGAGTCGAGCAACACCTCCTGCTACGCCCGCTCTGTGGCGATCTGCTCCTCCGCCTGTAGGTGCTCCTGGAGGAGATGGTGGTTGTAGGCGGCGTCGGCCTGCGCCTCCCGGAACTTCTCCTCACGCATCTGCCTCACCCTGTCCATATATTGGGCACGGGCGTCGCCGATGGTCATGGTGTAATGCACCGGAGAGGATGGCGCGGAGGAGGAGGTTGGCGCCGGATCATCGACTACCATGTTCTCCATTGGGACATCGTCGTCCTCCGGCTGCCTGCTGGCCAGCCGGTCTGCAGCAATGGCTGCCATCTCCTTGTGGTTCGTCGTCCGCCCGTCCCGAAGAGCGCTGGAGTATGAGGAAGCCATGGTGGGCAGTAGTGGTGTGGACAGGAGAAAGGGAACGGATGCGGATGACTGCGGCTATGGCCGGCACAGCAGTTTATATAGCAATGGTGGGCGGGCGGAGGGACGGACGTGTGGCGCCGGAGTAGCCGCCTCGGCCACCGCGTATCATTAATGTGGGCGGCAGATGAACGGACGGACGGCACTTGTGTCGTTTGAAGGCGGAGCAATCGCCTGCACCGGGAAGCGGGGCGGGCAGCGCTGACTGTTTCGGGCGGAAAGCGCGCGTGGGCGAGGAGATGACCTTACTTGGAGAGAATGATAATGGGGACCCACCAGGTCCATAGCCTCACGTACACAAGTGCCTCCTTATTTTATATATATATATATATATATATATATATGTATATATTATATAACTATAATTTATTTTGCTTCCTCCTAGTTTCCTGACATCACGGTCCCACACCATTGTCAACCTATGTAGTAGTCAATAAACGAGAGAATTGCACAAGAAACGGCCGACAGCTGGGACCAAGCAGCTCGAGCAGTATTTGTGTTTTTGAGGTGTGAGCACTGCAGAGTTATTCGATGTTTAGCCTAGATATTAATTTTTCTCCTCTGAACAACAACGAAAACATCGTTGCAGGTATTAACTGGGCGGGCTGTGACTCGTCTAGCCCAGGACAGATATCCAGCCCAGATATTAATTTTTTTTCAAGCTGAAAATGGCTAGCCCAACTATACTTTTTTAGGAATACCCAGGCAAGGTCTAGTTGTTATTCTCCGCCCCGTTGGGCTGCAAATCTTTCCTAGGAGGGTTGCATTAGGCTTAACAAGAAAATGGGCTTTAAGAAATAATAAATGGGATGTAATTATAAAAAATGGGCAGTAACTATAAAAAATGCACCAAACACGTGATTACTTTATAAAATATTATTTTTGGATATTGAAAATTTTAATTTCATTAATTGTTGCGAGCGCAATGTTTCATTGGATTTTTACGTAATATAAATTTATATTGAAATTGTATTTAATCTGACTAGACATTTAGGGATAAAAATCATTCGGATCCCATCAAAATGTGGGAAATTTTATTGAATTCTGTTTTGAACGGTTGGTTGAAATGGGCTGTACTTTTAACAAACTGTAAATGGGTTGTAGTAAATTCCATTAGAATTCAAAAATGGGCTACACATTCTTACAAATCTCAAATGGGCTATAAGTTCTCTGCCACACACTTCTGGCCTTACTAAGTTGACGCGTCCCCTAAAAAACAGAGTTGATGCGTATGCAAGGCTTTGTCAACTTATAGTCAACACACGGTTCTAGCAGCAGTGGCCGTTGGATGTCCATCCAACGGATGCCGTGCTTCTTCTTCATTCTCGGATATTCTAGCTTCACCCGCCCAAAAAATGATTCCTCCCCCTGACATCTGGGGCGCACCGTTTCGGAAGCTGACCTGTGGGCCTACTAAGTTGATGTACCAAGGGCTTTGTCAACTTAGTCAATATAAAGGATTCTAGCTGCAGTGAACATACGATGTCCATCCAACGGCCGTCATGCTTCTTCAACCTCTGGTCTTCTTGCTCCAGCCGCCCAAAGCAGCGCCGGTCGTGCCGCCTGCTCCTGCCTCCCGTGGCCGGTTGTGCTGCCGCGGAGGCCTCACCGCCCCTACTACTCCCACCGCTGGCCAGGCCATCCCTCCACTCACCCACACCCCCTGTCATTCTATGGCGACGGCAGCGCAGCCGAACAGTCAACACTCGTACTCCTCTCCGCGTGTGCATCCACTGCCACGTCTTCCCCGGCTCCGCGTCGTCCCCTTCCTAGGCCTCGCTGTCGTCCACCGCCCTCGGCACGGCGTGGTCAACGTGGTCAAGGAACGACTTCCATCGGACGTGGACTGTACGTGGAGAGGCTGACAGCTGGGTCCACGGCAGTCGCAAGGAAGTGCCTCCTAATTACGCGCAAAATAAGTATTCCTCCACCTGACAGCGGGGACCCACCGAACGGGCCACCGTATTTCGCGAAAAAAATGATTCGCCCCCTGATTGCTGGGACCCACGAGCTACATCTTCGCACGCAAGGAAGCGCGTCCGAAAAAAAAACGATTCACCCCCCTGACTGCTGGGACCCACCAGCTACATCTTCGCACACAAGGAAGTGCGTCTGAAAATAAAACACTTCGCCCCCCGACTACTGGGACCCACCAGCTACACCTTCGCACGCAACAAAGTGTGTCTGGGCAAAAAAAACGATTCGCCCCCCTGACTGCTAGGACCCAGCAGCTACACCTTCGCACGCAAGGAAGTGCATCCGGGCAAAAAAACAAAACAATTCGCCCCCTGACTGCTGGGACCCACCAGCTACATCTTCGCAGGCAAGGAAGTGCCTGACAGTCGGGTCCCACCTGGTCGAAGCATACGTAGCATTCTCATTCTAGTCGCGAACGTGTACGTACATACTGGTCGATGTAGAGGCATGCACGTGTCGTAGTAGAGGCCCACACGTAGCATCTACACGTATGTACAATGGCCAGGGTGCAAGAAAGAAAATACGGCCACGTATGTGTACATACGGGCAGGGTCTCGAACGCCTACTCGCGCATACGTACGGCCAGGGCTCGTGTACATGGCTGGGTCAGAACGGAGAAACAGTGTCGTCGTCGTGTTCATGGGGAGGCAATGGAATGCGTCGTGTTCATGGGGAGGCAACGGAATGCGTTGTGTTCATCGGGAGGCAACGGAGTGCGTCGTGTTCATCGGGAGGCAATGGAATGCGTCGTGTTCATCGGGAGGCAACGGAACGCGTGGGAGCCAACCGGGTGGGTCGGAACGGAATGTGTGGTCGTGTTCATCGGGAGGGCTTGGACAGAACAGGCGATGGAAACGAGGCCTGGCGTACCGCAGAACGGAGGAAACGGACCTTCTACGGTCGAAGCGGGGGTCCTGTTGATTGGGAGGGGTGTGGCGTACCGCAAAACGGAGGAAACGGACCTCCTACGGTCGAAACGGGGGTCCTGTTGATCGGGAGGGGTGTGTCGTACCACAAAACGGACGAAACGGACCTCCTACGGTCGAAACGGGGGTCCTGTTCATCGGGAGCGGTATGGCGTACCGCAAAACGGGACTCCACGGGATACTGTTCATCTCCCCCGTCGACGTCCTCCAGCCTCCACGGGCTCCTGTTCATCCAGCCTCCACCGCGCGCTACTCCCCCGGCTACTGTTCAACCAACCCCCCGCCCCAACGCTCGTTGTTCATCCAATCGATCGGCTTCAGTTAGCAGCAGTAGCGAAGGAATCGCTCGATCGAGTTTAGTTAACAGCCATCGATCGATCGCTCGGGTTCAGTAACGCGTAGCCTGCAGTGCAATCGCTCGGGTTCAGTTAGAGCCCAACGCCTCGCTCGGGTTCAGTTAGAGCCAACGCCTCGCACACACGCGTGTATGTGCAAAATAGAAACGCGCATCGCTCGGCCCCCGACCTCCCACCGTAACCGGGAACTCCCCGAAATTTTCCTCCCCCTCGCTTCTACCATGGTTTTTTCCGTCATGGACAACCCAAAGAATGTCATGCAGCTGCGTCTCTGGCCCGCCCAGGATGAAAAGCCCATTTTCTGTCATGGTTTTTTGTCATAGAAGTAGGAGCCCACCACAGCTATGATGATACCGTGTTTTGTCACAATTATCGTCACAGAAGTGTCATATGTATGACAGGAAAAAAATTCGTTCTGCCCAAATGTCACGGATGTGTCTTTTTTTGTAGTGTAGCATGGTTTGACAACGTGAGCGTGAGTGTCTGCACGCGTACGTGCTACTTGCCTCTATGGGCGGTGTGCGCTAATGTATGCATCACATATAATATAATGATCAAAGTGAGCTATCAACACAAGTTCGATGACCGCCAATGCATTTTACTCGGTAATAAATGACTAAGATTGAAGGGGAATCCAAATTTCCTTTGTCTTCCGTCCTTGAGCTCTTGACAAACGAATGCAGTATACGGTTGTCCGGCCACTCCACCCCAGAGCTCTCACAAAGCGTCGTTCATGCCACCGCGCCGCACACTAACTGGTAAGGAAGCGATGGCATCCCGTCGCGCTGAGTTCCTCGCCGCCCACGACCGCACACAAAATGGTAGGGAAGCGATGGCATCCCGACGTGCTGAGTTCATCGCCGCTCGCGACCTCACACCTACATGGGCGGAATTTTAAGCTTCCAAGGCCGAATGGGCGGTAGAGCAAGAGGCGGCCAAAGCCGCACAGAGGGAGCGGAAAAGTCAGAAAGCACTCAAGAAAAGAGAGGCCCGCCGCCGCAAGAAAGAAGAGGACGCAGGCGCTGCTGCGAAGAGGTCGGCGGAGATCCAAGCATGGTGGGGTGTTGCCGACAAAGCCGGGAAGGAGAACGACAGCGTTTGGCCAGCATGTGAGAAGTAGTAGTACTAGTAGTAGTTAGTGTGTGTGTGTGTCTGAGTACAAGCATGTACCGGTACTACTATTTACTACTGTAGTTTTTAGAGAAAATTACTAGTTCATTAGCCTAGACTCAATGGAAAAATCCTATCCTATGCATCAAATGTCATCTCTTTCTCTATAGGAATTTAGATGCATGTCATCTCACTTCCTATGATTTTCATATTCCTATAAAATTCCTATCCTATGAACGAAAGGAGGCCTCTGGTGGAGTAACTACTGTAGCTAGCAGTACTGCTGGTACATTAGTTTTCTTCAAGAAGCTAAATTCAATGAAGTCATGATTGTTCCTTAGTCCGAGCAACTTCACAGTGGAAAAGGTTGGGCCTGTGATTTGATGGCTCATTAGTCATTATTACTGTGGCGCGCGACCGGGGTGACTCTCCCTTGGAGTTCTGCGTGCATGCCAAGTGGACCAGGATGGTCGACGTCCCACATGTTAGCGAACGGAAGTACTAATCTTTCCGATATTGAGGAGCAAGGAAACCGCGTGGTATAGTATCACTGCTAATTTTTTTTCTGAGGAATGCTAGCGTTTCAACTCTTACGACGAAGGAGTGCCAAACACGGCACGTTCTGGATGTCCCACACGTCAGCGAAAGGAGTGGGACATGAACAGCGTGGTAGAGCGTCTCCACTTCTTCCACTTCTGGGTCGGAGACCACAGTAGTAATACTAGTGGTACGAATGATACAAAGTACGGCCTGGAGAGAAAGACACGTCTAGTTGGAAGGTCTTGGGGCATACACGTAAACAAATATAAAACCTAATATGTGCCTCCAATTAATATAGTAGTACTAGAGTACTTAGGCACGTACTCCATAACATCATCGTGCATTGCACGTACAACATTTAGTGGTACGTAGTAGACAATTGCCTATATACCACGCATGTTCATACTATTTGTGCCTTTCTACTTCACTTACTGTGCTACATTACTCAGGTTCATACGTCCACTCCTGGGTACATGTCCATCTCGTAGTTCCAGTCCCACGTGTTCTTCATCGATGGAACGATCCATATCATCGCAGTTAGTGTGGTTCCCCATGATGGAGACTCATCCAAATTATGGCCAGCCTCGACGCGGAGCAGTCGCGTGCAACGGGAAGCGGTGGTCTATCGGCCGTCGCGCTGCTTCAAAGCCGGCGTTAGTGAGAGGCCGCCTCCGCTCTGGCCGGGCATTAACGGCACTGACGCTCCAGGGCGACGCTGACCGTTTCACGCGGGAAGCGCGCACTGGCAAGGGAGTATTGGTTTTGAACCGTTTCAGGTGTAGTACTGGTAGTTTGCAAAACTACTCAATTATTGCACTCCTTTTCATAAGAAATTGTGGTAAAAACGTTACTCCACAACCCACTTCCCTTCTCCTTCCTCTTCCACCGCCCGCGCACGTCCGCGGGAAGCGACCGGTCAACCCTTATATTTTTTTGAAACAAGGTCGACCCTTATATAGGAGTGCTACCACAAAAAGATGCATGCATGACCACTAAAATTTCTAGATTAAAGCGCCGCTCCGGCGGGAGGATGGCGTATGTCTCTACCTTCGGCCGGGCCATGGCTACCGCCTGCCGAGCGACGGCGACCAGAGAAGAGGCGGCGGGAGGGGAATGAATGCAGCTACTGTTTGGGTTCGTCATCCGGCTTAAATAAATGCGCACCATCACGTGTACCCGCGGGTGCACAAATTGTAACGTACGTGTCTACTTAAGTGGGCATCACGTAACTGGTGTGTGTGTGAGATTCTGAGAGACAGAGTATGTGTGTGAGACTCTACTCTTCGGACATGTACTCAACCTTTTGCATCGGGTTATAAGTATAAAGGTATTACACTAGCTAGTGATTTACATGGCCATGTTAACGTGGTTGTGTAAAAAACATGTCACTTCCTGCTCGTGATTTGCATTATATAATTACAAGCAAGATGCTCGGGCATCGCACGGAACATCAATATGCATTTTTTTACAAAACACTTGTTGTGATTGACCCACGCAGGAGTAATCCCATGTGTAAGAAGTAATGATATCTCGAGAATTTTATCGTAAAACTGGTATCTCGAGAATTTCATCGAAAAAATGAAAGATGAGAGATAAGGTGAGGAGGAGTGGAGCGTGGTGGTGACTGGTGGTCGGACTGGGCGGGCATGGGGATGGACGGCATCGGCAGGCAGCAGTGGCCACCATGCTAGATTGTTCCAGAGACTTCCTTTTTTAATTGCTCAGCAATGAGGTTGTGGAGAGAGGTGTGGGTATCTTTTGTAAAATTATCATAGTTTGCTTTTTATCCGTCAGATATAGATCGGACGGTCTATATTACAAGATGCAGGCACACCATCATCACCAACTCGGTTTTTTATAAGAGTAGAGATGATAAGTTTGCTAACTACTAAAGTAAAGTGGAATTTGTCCATGTTATATAAGTAAAGTAAGGTGATTGTTTATCATACAGGTAAGGTTGGACAAAGGGTGGTAGGAACAAATGCTCCTCCTAGAGCATGTGTGTGCCAGATGGATTCTTAGTGTGTCCATGTGTGTCTTGGGGGTGGGTGGTTGGGTGCGTGCATGTGTGTGTGTGTGAGAGAGAGAGAGAGATGGAGTCTTAGTGTGTGGGGGGAGGTGGGTGGGTGCGTGTGTGTGGGGGGTGGGGGTGCGGGCATGTGTGTGTGACACGGGGTCCTCGGTGGCGGATGTAATTTAAGTGTGCATGGCTTCATCACAGAGAGGTGATGTGTATGGCAGTGGCCACCAACAATGGGGTGCGAGAGAGAAAAGGCCCGTAGAGAGGGAAGAAAAGGTGTGTGCGCATGAGAGGAATCAACATCGAGAGAACGTGTTTGTTCGAGAGACACCGAGGAAGACTACTATATTTCGATGGTGCATGTAGGTGGGAATTAAATGAAGGGATGGTCTTATTAGTTTCGGGGATATAGGGGAAGAGTGAGAGGGGGTAGCTAGAAGAAGATTGTTAAGTGTGAGTGTGTGTTTTACCCATCCATACGGAAGTTATGTGCACACAAGAAGAGAACGATTCGATGTGGCGTTAGGGTTGAGGGTAATTAACTACGTATGGAAACATAGAGATCTTGAAAGTGCATGTGCGAGAGGTATACATGTATACGTGGATGTGTGTGTGCGTGCGCGCATGATCGAGATAAAAGAAAGAAGACCTAAGTCATAAGATCAACGATATGGGAGAGACGGATTGGTATGACAATATGCATGCATGTGAGAGTGCAGGGAAGAAGGCACGACAATTGAGCATGTGTTTTTGTCTTTAAGAGATAGTGGAGTGGGCTGGAGCATGCATCTATGGCGAGTAGAGGGAATGATACACAATGATTGTGCAAAAGTGATCAACATATAAATGCATGTATGGAGAGACATATATAGGTGGGTGATAGGAAGCAAGAATGCGTGTGAGAAAGAACTGTTGAAGGAGAAATTACAGATAGATACAGAGATGGAAATGCTAGCTAGAGGGACATCAGCTAGTTTGAGTGTTGGAGATGACCGCCAGGTGGTTCAGAGGGTGAAGTTATGTGTGTGTGAGAGAAAGATAAAAAGAGGGCACTTGACTGCATGTAGAGAGAAACATACAGCGTGATAGGAAGCAAGAGTGAGGGCGAGAAAGAAGGTCGATGGAGAAACAGATAAATAGAAAGATAAACATGCTAGCTAGTGTGCGTTAGAGATAGGAGTCAAGTGGATCAGAAGGCTGAGTTATGTGTGTGGGTGTGAGAGAGATGATGAAAGGGTGCATGTGACTCACATACAAACAAATATCGGAGAGAAATAAGATCCCGAGAGACGGAGTTTTGTGTCTGTGAGAGAGAAAGAAATTTCACAACGAGAGTGATAGCTAGAGAGACATATGAGTGAACACAAGATATCTCTAGGGAGAGAGTGTGTGTGTGTGTGTGTGTGTGTGTGAGCGACATACAAGAGAATGGTGGAGAGATATGAGACCCCGGGAGATATTTAAGAAGAAGAGTCGTAGCTTCTCATACCTAAGGAGCGAAAGACATCTCTGTGTGAGAGGGTGTGTGCGAGTGTCACACAGGGGAATAATAGAGAGAAATGAGACCCCGGGAGACGAAGTTTGTGTTTGTGTGAGAGAAAGAGATTTCACATGGAGAATCATAGTTAGAGACACATAGCAGGGAGAGAGATATACTTAGAGAGAGATAGAGTGATGGAGGTCGAGGGAGAGAGTACCGTCAGTGTGTTACGAAGATAAAAGATCATTGTCTACATACAGGTAGCACGAGCGATAGCCTAGAGACGATGAACGTGTATATGTCTAGAGAGATACTCCTATATAAGCATGAGTGGTAGCTATATGAGACAAATATCTGGATTAAAGGGGATTCAAATATTTAAACTAGGGATCACGACATCGATAATATCATAACTCAAATTGGTGTATCAAACATGCATATTCATTTGAATTTGGGGACACGTGTAATGTTATATAGTTTATCAATATTACTGATCCGTATATTATTTAATTAGAGACAATGCATGGTTTATACGCAATTAATGTCTAAACGGGATTACACTATATGTTGCGTGTGTGAAACACATTATACATGTTTGAGAAGTAAAAAAAATAAAAACCCGCATGAAACACACATTAATTGGAGATAGTTAGCGAGGAATGCATACATTGGATTTCAACATAAAATGGTTTCAAATATTTGAAAATCCAAATTAAGATGGATACAGCCTTATGAATCTGAGATCATGCCATTTGTAAACCATATTTATGTATGAAGGGTGTTTTGCTTTTGAAAGTATATATATATATATAGTGTTACTATTCATCACCCAGGGTGCAGAATAAGTTATTCTTCACCCGAGGTAATCTTACGATCATTTCATAATTAAATTACGTTTCGAATTCAAATAGTTACATTCCTATTGATTAACTACATAAAATTTGACATAAGAAAATAAGAATATAGGTCATAAGACAAGAAAATTTGCAGTTTATGTGTATTTTAGACTATGTTTTTAGGTTTGTAATTTTACATAACATAAAATATTTTTTACGGTGATTATATATTTTTTTACGGTCCCTTTTTGTGTCAGAAATAAGACAAAACTTATGGAACATAAAATTACAGTGCATTGATGGTAAAATAAAGGGGGGTGAAGAATAAATATTCCTCACCCAGGGTGATGAATAGCTATATACATAATGATGTATATAGAATTTTATTCCAATTGAAAATGGATCTTGCCCGAACAAAAATAGAATACAAACTCGATTCGAATTGAGTTGGCATGGAAAACGTGCACTCTTGCTCTGCAAAAATTTGAACGAGGCGGGGAAAGTCGCAGTAACCGCCCGAAACCAAAATCCGCGAGATGGAAATTACTGCCTATCCCTGCCACGCAAAGCCTATCGGCTCGATTTCTATAGGTTTCGATAGGGGTAGGTTTGTAATTTCACTAAAACGTGACATCACCGCCTCTCACCCGGATTCATACATGGTGGACTCCAAAACACAGTGTCTCCTCGGCCGAAATCGACTCCCTCCCCGATTCATACACGATGGGCGCCAAAAACAAACTCTCATCGGCAAATATTCGGTGTACACGAGATTACCGTCCTATCCCCAACCAACTAATATTGCTGTGATGTAGGAAATTTTAAACGGGGGCTAAGTTTGTAAATTTCCTCGCATTTGAGACAAGCGCGCCCTGAAGACATGGTTCCCCCTTCCTCTCTCTCCCTCCATTTCCCCACTCGTATTCCATGGGCGCCAAAACACCCTCTCCACCCCAGCCTCCTCCGTCCGCCAACCCATCCACTGTCGTCCTCCTCCACCATGCCAGAGCTGATATCCGATGCCGTCGGCCATTACAAGAGATCGACCTCTCTCATCCACGGCTTCGGACCGGGATCCTTGTATCCCGTCCTCTCGCTTCATCCCCGTCGTCGTCCACCTTGCCAGTGCCGCTCCCACGACCGTCTCGTCCAGCGCGCCCCGTCGCCACCTTCTACCCTCCTAGATCTGCTTCCATGCCGGAAACAGCCATCGCTACCACAGCACCGTCAAATTCTCAGCAGATGCATACATGGCCCCGCACTAGAGGAGGTACTCTTTCGTATCTTCTCAACTTATTTATTGCAGCAAGAAAATAGATCGCTGCTTTACTCTGATTTCTTGTCCATCACTTACTTGTTAGTTGAAAGTAAAAATTGGTTGCGGAGTTTCCTTTGTCCGGTTTGCACCTTCAGATCCACCATGGCACGCTCAACACTATACTCGCAATGCTTATGGTTTTCCCCTTTTATATTCCACACTAGTTAAATGACAGTAGACTAAATTTCAAAATTGGGTCAGTCGATTTTTGAGAGCTCGCTGGAGTTCGTTGGTGCGAAGGAAGGGGCTCAGGTGGGCATGGTGGTTGTGGGGGCGGTGGTGGGTCCTCGCCGAACAAAGAAAACTCGACGCGGGTGGGGGCAGGGCTGGGGGGTGGTGGTGGCGGAGGAACACATGCGGTGGGGGCCGGTGGTTCGGCCGATGGCCCGTGCGGTGTTTTGTATGGGAAGCACAGTATGTTCCTTGTCAGGAAGGGGAGCTGGGACATCTGCAGTCGACACCTCTATTGGGTCGGTTCTGCTAAATGATTTGGCACTTCGAGTTGGTGTACCATAATACCCCAGAAACGGTGGGATCTGCGCGGTCTTTGATAGACTAAATTGATAGTAACAGTTGTGCGCCTTCAGATGAATAGAGCTGGCCTGTAGGTGATCGATAGGTTGCATATTAGTAGCGGCAAAACCCTATGTTTTCCAGCTAGTTCCGCTTTCCCGATTTATTTATGGTGGTTATGGAGTACCCCTATTATCTACACTACGATATGCCTACTGGCTCTGCGCTCTCGTTATCATGGTTTGGCAACAAACTTTCTATACGGTATATTATGAACCTATCATCTGCCAACTATCCTTACATCTGGGGGCCCGAACAGGGAGCCTATTTTTTGTGTAGTTGTGCTAGATTATATTAATCTACACACCATATTACAGTAGACATGGGCTCTCTCATCAGAATCCAGTGATAGCACACAAGGGTTTACAGGTAGCCTCTATTATATTACAGTATTCTCTGCATTACAAAGATAATCTCACTACTATTTTTGTTTTCATGCTTTACAGATATTGTACGTAATCACAATGAATATAAGAATGCGCACATCAGAAGAATATTGCGGAATAGTTCAATGGGTAACAAACTTGGCATCAAGGGATTGAGGTCCATTGTGGATGCAATGAAACCCACATGCTCCCGACCTATAGATTCGTATTCAGAATATGATCCTAATGACTATTCTGAGCTCAAGGAGTCAAAGGCAGATGGCCTATCTTGTTCACCCAATAAGGTGCATGTTCTAATTTGGGTGATTGCAGAACCTGAAGGAGTACAAGCAAAGTCCTTGAAAAAGGTGGTGCTACCGGAGAAATCACATAGCACCCAACGTATATTGGCGATAGAACCAGCGCCGCAAAACCTAAGATATCGCAACTATGCTGGTCGCTGCTTTGCTCTTCTGAGTACCTATTGTCCTATCATTGTCCTAACATTCATACCTTGTGGATTATGTGACATCATTGTGCATTATAGCTTGCTTATCCACTGTTCGCTCCAAATTATAAGATATATATTAATGCTTAAATTAATGTAGAATAAACCCAATGCCTATGAAGAAATTTAGTTCTGCATTGTTCTTTTAATTATCTGTTGTCCTTATATTTGTCAGCTAGTTCTTCATGTACACTTTGCAACTTATTTTCCCTTGACCTCCATTTTCCTATACATCAGATCTACATTTAATCTTGCCAAAATATTGAATAAAACCAATGTTATAGAAGAAGTTTAGCTCCGCATTGCTCTTGTCAGTGCCTTCTGCCTGTATGTTGTATTTACATTTGTACTCTGCATCTTAAGTTAAATAATCGCCATTTGGTCCTATATTTTCACATCTATATTTACTCTTAACAAAATGTAGAATAAAGGCAATACTCTTTAAGAAGAGTGTGAGGTAAACTTCTTGAATTTCCCCCCATCAATATGGACAAGGCCTCCTCGAGCCCTCAAACTTTGTTGTTTATATTTGGATAGCTATGAGTGCAAATGCTGTTTATTTTTGTCATCTGCATCAAATTGCTTGTTCAAAGTTTATAAAGTAGAAGTACATAAACATAAGTTTGTCGTTCTCAATTTCAGTCTTTATTTGTACAATCTAGTTCCTTATTCATACCATGTAAATTATAAACATATCAAGTTATCTTCTTTAGCACTATGTGTATGCTTGTGTTCTTGATCTGTAATCTAGTGGTGTGGTGAGACTACCAACAACAACATAATGTCATATCCTGCTATGTCTCAACTATGAACAATGCCATATTATATTAATGTTACTTAAATCGTGTCTCTTTATTTACCAATTTGAAATGGTATAAATTGGTAGTACACTCACCATTCATGCATATACGTTGTTTATAACTACAACTATGCTTGAGTTCTTGATCTGTAATCCAGTGGTCTGGTAAAGCTAGCCGCTCCTGCACAATGCCATTTCCTGTCGTCTTAACTATGAACAATGCATATTATGTTAATGCTATTTTAAACCGTGTCTCTTTATTTCTGACAAAGAAATGAGATGAATTGACAGCGTTGATGCTTATACGTGCAAAACCTGTTATCTACCTACTTGTTTCTCTTTCAGGGTGACAACACTGCTGCTCGGAAGAACTACCACAATGATAGTGAGACGAACCCATTGTTTGTCCCTCTAACACATATTCTAGAGGAGAAGGCAAAACTTATTGAGGGTAGGGATACAACCACGAAGTCACATCTTAATGTGGTGTCAAACTTACTCAGTGACACAAGCTTGATGAAGTTGCCGCCTGAATTTGTTCGACTTCTTCAGTCTGAAATTCAAGTCGAAATACATGCTTCCACTCAAATATGACTGGAACTCCAATCTCTATGCAAGATTAACCATAAGTACATGAAGTTTATTGATGCTATGCAGCTTAAGTTAGTGGATATGAGCGCCAAAGAAGCACAGTCTCATCAGGTTGCTAAGCTGCTTGTGCTGCAGCTGCTGGGTCGGGCTAACCTTTCTTGAATTGTGTTGAAGTGATGTCGGTTTTGTCTATTATTTTGTCCGCCTGTTAACTTCCACTGGTGGTGACCTGCCAAGTTTATGTAATCTGTTGTCTGGTTGCCCTTTATTATCACTAGAGGCGAACTTTGACGCCGAGGGGATGTAATATGATGTAATTTCTTTGTTGTATAATCTAGGTTTATTCTTGGTCGGTATGCTGTAATTTAGGCCGGAAGGTTCAGTGGATCTCAGTGTTTTCGGTCTTTAGGGCGGCCCGTTAATCATATGGGCCAAAACGTGGGCCTATAACCATCTTGGGCCATTAGCAGGTCTAAACCTTATGGTTGTTTCCTGCCTTTAACAGGCCGAGTAAAGTTCTGGCCAGCTGGGCCAAAAAATACAATGGGCTTTTAACAGGCTAAAACCTAGATTGGGCTAGCGTTGAGCCAAAAAATTCACGGGCCAATACAGGCCGAAACTGCCTAAGGCCCATGTTTGGCCCAAATAGGATGAGCAGTTAATAGGCCAAAATATATCTCGGGCTCGTTTGGCCCAATAAAATTATGGGCTTTAAGCACGCCGGTATCCACGCGGGCCATAGGCCCAAAAGTGTCACGGGCCATTATCAGATGGGCTGTAAGCAGGCCGGATTCAACGTGGGCTATAATTAGGCCCAACTGTTACACGGGCCATTAACAGGCTAATAGGCCAGTTGGGCTGAAATTTATCCACGAAGACTACGGGCCATTAAGAGGCCTAAAGTTACATCGGACAAGAAATAGCCCAGTTTCTGTGTGGGCCGTTAAATGTCCTAAAGTTAAACTGGGCCGACAACGTCCCACATACTCCACGGGCCGCTAACAGGCCGAAACTATTATCGGGCCGAACTGGTAAACGGGCATTTAAGAGGCTGAAATACAAACATGTCTTAGAATGGGCCCAAAGTACAGTGGCCTGTTAACGGGCCTGATCTGATATGGCCCGTAATTTGGCCCAAAACTCGGCAGGCTGTGAACAGGCCTGGTCTGATATGGGCCTCAATTTGACCCAAAACATAGTAGGTTGCTAACGGGCCTGCCCACTAGTGTGTGAAAAAACATGGTGGGCCTTTAGCTGGGCCGACCTTTTCATCGGAATGGGCCTCTATTGGGCCGGCCACGTGTCGACCTATCATAGGCGCCTCCTGTCCAATGAGTGGATGACATCTGTCCCAACGAAGAGCTGGCAAGTGGTTCCGTTGGCCAATGAGAATTTTACACATGGAAAATCCCAATTGGTCCGGGCTATTAACGGGTTATCGGATCCAAAACTGGACCCGGTAGCTTAACGACAAGCCGTTACGGTCGATGCCATGTGTCGGTCACCCTTGATGAAAGCACTTCAATGACGCGTGATTTATCGTCATGGAAGTGGACACTTCCATGATGATAATTTTGGTAATGTAATGGAACACTTCTACGACAGCACAGGTATGACTATCTTGATTCTGTCATAAAATCGTCATGGATGTACATGCATGACAGAAAACGTGACCTACTATGACAAACATGTATCATCACGGAAGTGTATTTTTTTGTAGTGTACTTTAGGGATATTTGAGCCCGAACTAGCTCAAACTAACTATAACCCGAGGATACAACATCCATTAATCAGCCGATAATTTGTAAGAATGCACTAAAATCCTTCCGGCCCATAATATAAGATGTTAATTCATCTAATATGTGAGTATATTGGATGTTATAAGATACTCCCTCTGTTCCTAAATATTTGTCTTTTTAGAGATTTCAAATGGACTACCACGTACGAATGTATATAGACATATATTAGAGTGTAGATTCACTCATTTTGCTCCATATGTAGTCACTTGTTGAAATTGCTAGAAAGACAAATATTTAGGAACGGAGGGAGTATTATAAAAGAGTGTTGTACTACATCATTGTGCAATTGCTGTTTAGCTTCTAATATTAACTTGGTCCTTTTAGCTACATATGTCATTGGTAAAGATCCGCAGTTCAACCCTTTCTGTGTATGGGGCAATGAGATATCGGTGAACCAGCATCAAGTGAGGAAGCTGATAAAGATAGTTTGTAAAATGGGTCCAAAGCTAGCAATTAAACTATTTGTTTACGCTTTATCCAAGACAACAGCGAACTGCAGGATGGTAAGTAAGAACTCTGCAGCCTTGTTTTTACTGCCCATAATGAGTTGTGTTAGATGACAATGTCTGAATCTTTTTCCTTTGCAGTGGTTGCCAAAGCAGTTTACTCAAGATTACCTCTCAAACTTCCTGATTGGTGGGCAAGCAAAGGTTAAATTATTTCTACCAGAACACGATGATTATCTAGATGTTTTCATGAATACCGTGAAGGATGGGCGGCCGGCCATCACAAGGGGTTTGACTAGAGTCGTGTGTGCCTTCTGCATGGAGGAGGTCACAATATGGGCATTCCGCTTCACCTTGTTCAACAACCAGAATGTATTTCGCCTCTTTCTTTATCGTCTTAAATAGTACACAAGTATACAACTATGGTTCATCATTCTTTATTTGGTTCTTATGTAATTCTTGAGCATATGTACCTATGAATCGAATAATGCATTGGTTGTTTGAACCTGATGAATATGAATAAAGTTGTAGCATAGATTCAAATTCAAATTCAAATCCAGTACTTTGAAATAGCAGCAATTAAATTACGACGAAATTACGCCCTCCAGGTCGTTACAGCACGAACGGTTGGTAAAACACAAACGTTTGCGATACACACCATAACCCGAGACGGATCACAAAGAGGAAACATGTGCAAGCATGCACAAAGTTTCCTTTTGCAAAGTGTGTCTGATGTCAGACAATATCACAAACAATGCGGGCAAACTAAACGTTTGTGTTAGTTGCCTTATCATACACGATTCGCAACCATGAACTATTTCTGATGAAGTATGCATCATAAACGTTGCACCACATAATAGCGTGTGCGATAGTTGTCGTGCACGACGATGTTATGATGGTCCGACGTTTTGTAATCCTGTGCGACACTCATACGACGATTAGCTCATCTTCTTAATAGTGAACCGTTTGTGATGGGCCGCGCATCATACACGTTCTATAATAGTGAACCGTTTGTGATGGGTCGCGCATCATAAATGTAGCACCACAGAATACCGACTGCGATGGCAATGCGAGTAGAAACGAGTAGGCGTACTGTAGGGTCCCTATCCCCGACGATTTCTGGGTCGTGTGGGAAGGACCCCCCTATTGTTGTCACTCACTAGGCGACGGTTCCAAATGTCGTTGCGAAAAGGGGGTAAAAACCGTTTGTATAGCACCAACACGTACTAGTGCATGTTTCTTCCATGCAATGATATAATAAATCATCATGATCATAAAATCATATAATTTGACTACTTTATAAAACCTATACAAATACAATGCAAATACGCAGAAGAAAACGAAAATACTGGAAATTATAGCAGTTGCACTGGTCATGCCCACACTACTGCTACGTAGGGTAGCAGTAACACTGGTTGGGCCAATGCCACTGCTAGTTAGGTTAGCAGTAGTGCAGGTCCAACCAACGCTACTGCTACCCAATAGTTGTAGCGCCCTACTAGTAGCGCTGGCACCAGCGCTACTGGTACGCTTTCAACCCGCGCTACTACTAGGGTTTTCCCTAGTAGTGGAGGTGTGTATGGGGTATCATGTGTGTGTCGCTTTGTGATTGACCCAGTTTTTCATTAATTAACTGGGCAACTCTCTTCTACTTAATTAATGGATGAGGCAAATCTTTTGTCTCTGCTTTTAGAAAAATCATGAATCCACTTTGATAACGTTTCATGACCTTGTCACGTTATAATCAAATTTGATGAGCTTGATGAATTTCAACTTTTCTTGTGATGGTGACATGAAAGTTGAAGGAAATATTCCTTAGAGGCAATAATAAAGTTATTATTCATATTTCCTTATATCATGATAAATGTTTATTATTCATTCTAGAATTGTATTAACCAGAAACTTGATACATGTGTGGATACATATACAAAACATGGTGTCTCTAGTAAGCCTCTGCTAGACTAGCTCGTTAATCAAAGATGGTTAAGTTTCCTAGCCATATACATGCATTGTCATTTGATGAACGGGGTCACATCATTAGGAGAATGATGTGATGGAAAAGACCCATCCATTAGCTTAGCATTATGATTATAAAGTTTTATTGTTATAACTTTCTTCATGTCAAATACATATTCCTTCGAGTATGAAATTATGCAACTCCCGAATACCGGAGGAATACCTTGTGTGCTATCAAATGTCACAACGTAACTGGGTGATTATAAAGATGCTCTATAGGTATCTCCGAAGGTGTTTGTTTGGTTGGCATAGATCGAGATTAGGATATGTCACTCCAAGTATCGGAGAGGTATCTCTGGGCCCTCTCGATAATGCACATCATGATAAGCCTTGCAAGCAATGTGACAAATGTGTTATTTGCGGGATGATGCATTATAGAACGAGTAAAGAGACTTGCCGTAACGAAATTGAACTAGGTATGGAGATACCGATGATCGAATCTCGGGCAAGTAACATACCGATGACAAAGGGAATGACGTATGTTGTCATTACGGTACGACCGATAAAGATCTTCGTAGAATATGTAGGAAGCAATATGAGCATCCAGGTTCCATTGTAGGTTATTGACAGGAGAGGTGTCTCGGTCATGTCTACATAGTTCGCGAACCCGTAAGGTCTGCATGCTTAACTTCGATGACGATTTTGTATTATATGAGTTATGTGATTTGGTGACCGAATGTTGTTCGGAGTCCTGGATGAGATCACAGACATGATGAGGAGTCTCGAAATGGTCAAGAGGTAAAGATTCATATATATATAGGACGGTAGTATTTGGACACCAGAAGTGTTTCGGGGGTACCGGGTACGTATCGGTTGTGGGTAACCCTCGGAAAGCTATATGGGCCTAACGGGCCAAGAGAGGGACAGACAAGCCCCAAAAGGGGCAGGTGCGGCCCCTATAGGCCGAATAGGAGGACAAGGAAAGTATGGGAAGGGAGAAGGAAAGGGGTGGATTCGGCCTCCCCCTTTCCTTCCCCTCCCCCCTCTCTTTCCTCCACCCTCCGATGGATATGGAAGGGGGAGGCCGACTTGGAGGAGGCGCCCAAGTACGATTACTGATGTCTACTATGCAACCTTATTCTTGTAGACTCGTGTGGGGCCTCCAAGCGCAAAGTTTTGTAGGACAGTATCAAATTTCCCTCAAGTGGATGACCTAAGGTTTATCAATCCGTGGGAGGCGTAGGATGAGGATGGTCTCTCTCAAACAACCCTGCAACCAAATAACAAAGAGTCTCGTGTGTCCCCAACACACCCAATACAATGGTAAATTGTATAGGTGCACTAGTTTGGCAAAGAGATGGTGATACAAGTGCAATATGGATGGTAGATATAGGTTTTTGTAATCTGAAAATATAAAAACAGAAAGGTAACTAGTGGTAAAAGTGAGCGAAAACGGTATTGGAATGCTTCGAAACAAGGCCTAGGGTTCATACTTTCACTAGTGCAAGTTCTCTCAACAATGCTAACATAATTAGATCATACAACTATCCCTCAACGTGCAACAAAGAGTCACTCCAAAGTCACTAATAGCAGAGAACAAATGAATAGATTATTGTAGGGTACGAAACCACCTCAAAGTTATTCTTTCTGATCAATTTATTTGGGCTATTCCTATAAGTGTCACAAACAGCCATAGAGTTCGTACTAAAATAACACCTTAAGACACATATCAACCAAAACCCTAATGTCACCTAGATACTCCAATGTCACCACAAGTATCCGCGGGTTTGATTATATGATATGCATCACACAATCTCAGGTTCATCTATTCAAACCAACACAAAGAACTTGAAAGAGTGCCCCAAGTTTCTACCAAAGAGTCAAGATGAAAACGTGTGCCAACCCCTATGCATAAGTTCACAAGGTCACTGAACCCGCAAGTTGATCACCAAAACATACATCAAGTGGATCACGTGAATATCCCATTGTCACCACAAATAAGCACATGCAAGACATACATCAAGTGTTCTCAAATCCTTAAAGACTCAATCCGATAAGATAACTTCAAAGGGAAAACTCAATCCATTACAAGAAGGTAGAGGGGCAGAAATATCATAAGATCCAACTATAATAGCAAAGCTCGCGGTACATCAAGATCGTGCCAAATCAAGAACACGAGAGAGAGAGAGAGAGAGATCAAACACATAGCTACTGGTACATACCCTCATCCCTAAGGGTGAACTATGCTACCTCTTGAGCTTGCGTTGGTTTCCCCCGAAGAGGAAGGGATCATGCAGCAAAGTAGCGTAAGTATTTCCGTCATTTTTTGAGAACCAAGGTATCAATCCAGTAGGAGGCCACGCTCAAGTTCCTCGTACCCGCAGAAAACGATAGCTACTCGCAACCAATGCGATTAGGGGTTGTCAATCCCTTCACGGTCACTTACGAGAGTGAGATCTGATAGATATAATATTTTTGGTATTTTTGGTATAAAGATGCAAAGTAAAAAGCAAAACAAGATTAAAGTGATGGAGATTGATATGATGAGAATAGACCCGGGGGCCATAGGTTTCACTAGTGGCTTCTCTCAAGAGCATAAGTATTCTACGATGGGTGAACAAATTACTGTTGAGCAATTGACAGAATTGAGCATAGTTATGAGAATATATATGAATGATCATGTATATAGGCATCACGTCCATGACAAGTAGACTGAAACGATTCTCCATCTACTACTATTACTCCACTCATCGACCGCTATCCAGCATGCATCAAGAGTATTAAGTTAAAAATAGAGTAATGCCTTAAGCAAGATGACATGATGTAGAGAGATAAGTTCATGCAATATGAAATAAACCCCATCTTGTTATCCTCGATGGCAACGATGCAATACGTGCCTTGCTGCCCCTTCTGTCACTGGGAAAGGACACCGTAAGAACGAACCCAAAGCTACGCACTTCTCCCATGGCAAGAACTACCAATCTAGTTGGCCAAACCAAACGGATAATTCGAAGAGACTTGCAAAGATAACCAATCATACATAAAGGAATTCAGAGAAGATTCAAATATTATTCATAGATAGACTTGATCATAAACCCACAATTCATCGGTCTCAACAAACACACCGCAAAAAGAAGATTACATCGAATAGATCTCCACAAGAGAGGGGGAGAACTTTGTATTGAGATCCAAAAAGAGAGAAGAAGCCATCTAGCTACTAACTATGGACCCGAAGGTCTGAGGTAAACTACTCACACTTCATCGGAGAGGCTATGATGATGTAGAAGCCCTCTGTGATGACGGCCCTCTCCGGCGGAGCTCCAGAACAGGCCCCAAGATGGGATCTCGTGGATACAAAAAGTTGCGGCGGTGGAATTAGGTTTTTGGCTCCTGTTCTGATCGTTTGGGGGTACGTAGGTATATATAGGAGGAAGGAGTACGCCGGTGGAGCTCCGAGGGGCCCACGAGGCAGGGGTGTGCCCTAGGGGGGGGCGCCCCCACCCTCGAGACCGCCTCTCTAATGCCTTGGCGTAGGGTCCAAGTCTCCTGGATCACGTTCGGTGAGAAAATCACGTTCCCGAAGGTTTCATTCCGTTTGATATTCCGTTTCTTTGAAACACTGAAATAGGCAAAAAAAACAGCAATTCTGGGCTGGGCCTCCGGTTAAGAGGTTAGTCCCAAAAATAATATAAAAGTGGAAAATAAATCCCAATATAGTCCAAAACAGTAGATAATATAGCATGGAGCAATCAAAAATTATAGATATGTTGGAGACGTATCAGGCATCCCCAAGATTAATTCCTGCTCGTCCTCGAGTAGGTAAATGATAAAAAGAGAATTTTTTATGCGGGGTGCTACTTGGCATAATTTCAATGTAAATCTTCTTAATTGTTATATGAATATTCAGATTCGAAAGATTCGAGACAAAAGTTTATATTGACATAAAAATAATAATACTTCAAGCATACTAACAAAGCAATTATGTCTTCTCAAAATATCATGGCCAAAGAATGTTATCCCTACAAAATCATATAGTCTGGTTATGCTCTATCTTCACCACACAAAGTATTTAAATCATGCACAACCCCGATGACAAGTCAAGAAATTGTTTCATACTCTAACTTTTTCAAAACTTTTTCAATTTTCACGCAATACATGAGCGTGAGCCATGGATATAGCACTATAGGTAGAATAGAATGGTAGTTGTGGAGAAGACAAAAAGGAGAAGATAGTCTCACATCAACTAGGTGTATCAACGGGCTATGGAGATGCCCATCAATAGATATCAATGTGAGTGAGTAGGGATTGCCATGCAACGGATGCACTAGACCTATAAGTATATGAAAGCTCAAAAAGAAACTAAGTGGGTGTGCATCCAACTTGCTTGCTCATGAAGACCTAGGGCAATTTGAGGAAGCCCATCATTGGAATATACAAGCCAAGTTCTATAATAAAAGATGCCCACTAGTATATGAAAGTGATAACACGAGAGACTCTCTACTATGAAGATCATGGTGCTACTTTGAAGCACAAGTGTGGTAAAAGGATAGTAACATTGTCCCTTCTCTCTTTTTCTCTAATTTTTTTATTTGGGCCTTTTCTCTTTTTTATGGCCTCTTTTTTTATTTGGGCTTCTTTGGCCTCTTTTTTTCATCCGGAGTCTCATCCTGACTTGTGGGGGAATCATATTCTCCATCATTCTTTCCACACTTGGGACAATGCTCTAAAAATGATGATCATCACACTTTTATTTTTCTTACAACTCAACAATTACAACTCGGTAGTTAGAACAAAATATGACTCTATATGAATGCCTCCGGTGGTGTACCGGGATATGCAATATGACAATGATGAATGTGTCATGATAAACGGAGCGGTGGAAAGTTGCATGGCAATATATCTCGGAATGGCTATGGAAATGCCATAATAGGTAGGTATGGTGGCTGTTTTGAGGAAGGTATATGGTAGGTGTATGATACCGGCGAAAAGTGCGCGGTATTAGAGAGGCTAGCAAAGGTGGAAGGGTGAGAGTGCGTATAATCCATGGACTCAACATTAGTCATAAAGAACTCATATACTTTTTGCAAAAATCTAGAAGTTATCAAAGCAAAGTATTATGCACATGCTCCTAGGGGGATAGATTGGTAGGAAAAGACCATCGCTCGTCCCCGACCGCCACTCATAAGGAATACAATCAATAAATATATCATGCTTCGACTTCATCACATAACTGTTCCCATACGTGCATGCTATGGGAATCACAAACTTTAACACAAGTATTCCTTAAATTCACAACTACTCTACTAGCATGACTCTAATATTATCACCTCCATATCTCAAAACAATTATCATGCTTCAATCTTTTCTTAGTATTCAACACACTCAAAAGAAAGTTTCACAAATCTTGAATACCAAGCATATTATTAATAAGCAAATTACCATGCTATTAAGAGACTCTCAAAATAATTTAAGTGAAGCATGAGAGATCAATAGTTTCTTTAAAACAAATCCACCACCGTGCTCTAAAAGATCCATGTGAAGCATATAGAGCAAAATTACAACGCTCAAAAGATATAAGTGAAGCACATAGAGCAAAACTACATAGCTCAAAAGATATAAGTGAAGCACATAGAGTATTCTATCAAATTTTAATTCATGTATGGCTCTCCCAAAGTGTGTGTACAGCAAGGATGATTGTGGAATACTAAAACACAAAGACACAAATAATACAAGACGCTCCAAGAAAAACACATATCATGTTGGTGAATAAAAATATAGCTCCAAGTAAATTACCGATGGAAGTGGACGAAAGAGGGGATGCCTTCCGGGGCATCCCCATGCTTTGACTTTTTTTTGTCCTTGGATTATCTTGGGGGTGCCATGGGCATCCCCATGCTTAGGATCTAGCCACTCCTTGTTCCATAATCCATCAAAAGAATTCACCCAAAACTTGAAAACTTCACAACACAAAACTTAAAGTAGAAAACTCGTGAGCTCTGTTAGTGAAAGAAAACAAAAGACCACTTCAAGGTACTGTAATGAACTCATTCTTTATTTATATTGGTATTAAACCTACTGTATTCCAACTTCTCTATGGATTATAAATTATTTTACTAACCATAGATTCGTCAAAATAAGTAAACAACACACGAAAAATAGAATCTGTCAAAAACAGAGCAGTCTATAGTAATCTGTAGCTAGCGCAAGATCTGGAACCGCACAAATTCTAAAATAAATTGCTGGACGTGAGGAATTTATCTATTAATCATCTTCAAAAATAATTAACTAAATAGCACTTTTCAAATAAAAATGACAGCAGTTCTCGTGAGCGCTAAAGTTTCTGTTTTTTACAGTAAGTTCAACAAGACTTTCCCCAAGTCTTCCCAACGGTTCTACTTGGCACAAACACTAATTAAATACAAAAAACACAACCAAAACATAGGCTAAATAATTTATTTATTACTAAGCAGGAGCAAAAAGAAAGGAATAAAAATAAAATTGGGTTGCCTCCCAACAAGCGCTATCGTTTAAGCCCCTAGCTAGGCATAAAAGCGAGGATAGATCTAGGTTGTGCCGTAGTAATAAGATAGATCGGTGAAACTCATTTCATATTCTCTATGTTCGGCAGCAAGTTTTCATTGAGTCAAGCAAAAGTAATCAAAAGGGCTAAATTTAATAGGACAGAAGTCCCCAAGATCAATTTTAGGAGGTATAGGTTCCTCTTTCGGCCCTTCCTATTATACAACCAATTCATCATTATAAGTATTCTTTTGACAGAACCTTGTGAGCCTAGACTCAAGAGAGCATCCTAGCTCATTATTTCGAATAGCCAAATCATCATTAAGTTCAGAGATTCTGTCAATTAAAATATTTATTGGCACCTTTTTTTCTAAGGTTTTCATTAAAAGCAGAATAGTCAGGAGATTGAAAGCGCATAATTTCTTCTTGATCGAAGAGGATAGATTCTATGGGAGGACGACCAGCGTCCACCATATAGTGCGCAAAGATTTCTTTGGCTTCTTTTATCATAAATCTGAATTCATGAGCCAAAAAGATAGTAGCGGCACGCTTAACAGAGGAATGCTCGATATTAGAAAATTCTAGGAAAACTCTTTGTATAGATGGGTGCATATGCATAAACTGCCTTTCAAGTTCAACGATAAGCATAGCAATAGCGTCTGCAAGACTACTAATTCTCTGGAGAATAGAACCGCCCATAGAGGGCAAAGCACCGGCACAAGTAAAGAAATCTTGAATAACTCCTTTTCCAATAATATTACCACTACCGATTCGAAATCTTTTTGTATGGTAGGTAGGGGGTTCTTCAGCAGGAGCATCAGAATTTTCCATGATATTGTTATCGCCATATTAGCGATAACTTCCCCAATTTCAGACATAACGACAAGCAAGCAAACTAGCACACGAGCAAACAAGAGCAAACGGGCAAAAGAGGCAAATAGAGAGGGAGGATAGAGAGAGAGGGCGAATAAAACGGCAAGGGTGAAGTGGGGGAGAGGAAAACGAGAGGCAAATGGAAAATAATGTAATGCGAGAGATAGGGATTGTGATGGGTACTTGATATGTTGACTTTTTGCGTAGACTCCCCGGCAAGGGCGCCAGAAATCCTTCTTGCTACCTCCTGAGCTTGCGTTGGTTTTCCCCGAAGAGGAAGGGATGATGCAGCAAAGTAGCGTAAGTATTTCCCTCGGTTTTTGAGAACCAAGGTATCAATCCAGTAGGAGACCACGCTCAAGTCCCTCGTACCTGCACAAAACGATAGCTACTCGCAACCAACGCGATTAGGGGTTGTCAATCCCTTCACGATCACTTACGAGAGTGAGATCTGATAGATATAATATTTTTGGTATTTTTGGTATAAAGATGCAAAGTAAAAAGTAAAGGAAAAGTAAAAAAGCAAAACAAGATTAAAGTGATGGAGATTGATATGATGAGAATAGACCCGGGGGCCATAGGTTTCACTAGTGGCTTCTCTCAAGAGCATAAGTATTCTACGGTGGGTGAACAAATTACTGTTGAGCAATTGACAGAATTGAGCATAGTTATGAGAATATCTAGGAATGATCATGTATATAGGCATCACGTCCGTGACAAGTAGACCGAAACGATTCTGCATCTACTACTATTACTCCACTCATCGACCGCTATCCAGCATGCATCTAGAGTATTAAGTTAAAAACAGAGTAACGCCTTAAGCAAGATGACATGATGTAGAGAGATAAATTCATGCAATATGAAATAAACCCCATCTTGTTATCCTCGATGGCAACAATGCAATACATGCCTTGCTGCCCCTTCTGTCACTGGGAAAGGACACCGCAAGATCGAACCCAAAGCTACGCACTTCTCCCATGGCAAGAACTACCAATCTAGTTGGCCAAACCAAACGGATAATTCGAAGAGACTTGCAAAGATAACCAATCATACATAAAAGAATTCAGAGAAGATTCAAATATTATTCATAGATAGACTTGATTATAAACCCACAATTCATCGGTCCCAACAAACACACCGCAAAAAGAAGATTACATCGAATAGATCTCCACAAGAGAGGGTGAGAACTTTGTATTGAGATCCAAAAAGAGAGAAGAAGCCATCTAGATACTAACTATGGACCCGAAGGTCTGAGGTAAACTACTCACACTTCATCGGAGAGGCTATGATGATGTAGAAGCCCTCCGTGATGACGGCCCTCTCCGGCGGAGCTCCGGAACAGGCCCCAAGATGGGATCTCGTGGGTACAGAAAGTTGCGATGGTGGAATTTGGTTTTTGGCTCCTGTTCTGATCGTTTGGGGGTACATAGGTATATATAGGAGGAAGGAGTACGTCGATGGAGCTCCGAGGGTCCCATGAGCCAGGGGGCGCGCCCTAGGGGGGGGGGGCGCCCCCCACCCTCGTGAGCGCCTCTCTGATGCCTTGGCATAGGGTCCAAGTCTCACTAGTAGAAAAAGGGTCAAACGTGAAGCACATTAGTGCCGGTTTGTATTTGAGCCGGCAATAATGTATACATTAGTGCCGGTTCCAACGGCTAGCCGGGCCGCTTTCATTAGTATCGGTTCGTGGCGAACCTTTAGCACCAGTTCGTGCCATGAACCGGTACTAATGAGAGTGGTGGCAGGATGTTGTCAGACTGGGGCCCCTCGAGCCCCTTTAGTACCGGTTGTTGGCACGAACCAGTACTAAAGGTCGTCCTACATAAACCCTTCGTCCACCCGAGCTCGCTCTGTTCTTCCCCTTTCCCCTCTCCTCTCTGTTCTTCCCCTCTTTCTCTCGAGCTCATCACACATTTTGCCCAAAATTTGTGAAGATTTGAAGGCCCCCATCCATTCAAATGATCACAAAGGTTAGCAACTTTGTCCTTTCATCTCTCATTGCTAGATTAGCTCTTGCAATGCTTTATATAGTGATTAATTTGTGAGTTTAGTAATTTGGAAGGATATATATATATGTGCTAGTATTTGATTTATATGCAATTTGAGGTCAAAAATAACACTTAGTTTGCATATGTAGGTGTGGTTTACTTAGTGCCTTCTAAATCTCCGTCGTAACCACCGTCGATCGCCCGCACCGTCCCGTCGCCGGCACCACCTTGTGGTGAGCCTCTTGTTCATGAAATTTTATATAAAAATTGATGTTTGTGTGATTTGGATATATAGTTACTCGTATAATTATCTTACCCCATACGTTGTTTGTTATACATATAGTGCCATGGTTTTGATATCCGTCCCCGTCGGCCCTCGTCCTTGTTATGATTCGGATGTGGTATATATATTCTCTTTTAAAACTAGTTGCATTTCATGTTTATGACAAATTATGCCCATCAAGTTGACATAGAAATTTTTCTAGGAGGTATGTGAACCGGAAATTCCAACCGACCCTATTGTCGAGAGGTTAAATTTAGTTGAAAGAGAAAACGAGTACTTGAAAGAAAAATTGAAAAGAATTGAGGGGGAGAAGATGGAATTGGAGTTGCATGTTGCCGATGTCATCGATGATCACAAGATCAAGATGGAGAAAATGCGCTTGAAGATTAGAAAATATGCCATCGATAGTGAGGCTTGGTATCATTATGCTGTTGGATCCATTGTTACCTTAGTTGCGATCTTGATCGTATTTGTTGTTGCATTTAAATGCTTTAGCTAGAGAGTTATTTGTTTGTTGCATTTAAGTGTTGTATGAACTTTATGTATGAACTTGTATTAATTTGGTCTATTCGGTGTTGTGTAATGAAGATGAGCCGGCAATGGATGTACGATGACCGATGCTCTCCCCAGTTCGCTGAGGGCGTGCATACTTTTCTGCTTGCGGCTGAGGCAAACAAGCGGGCGGATGGTTTTATGCCTTGTCCATGTGCTCGCTGTAAGAATGGTCACAATTACTCTACGTCAAGAACCATTCACGTCCACATGTTTAAGTCCGGTTTCATGCCCACTATAATGTTTGGACCAAGCACGGAGAAAGAGGGGTTATGATGGAAGACAATGAAGAAGAAGAGGACGACGATAGCTATCCTGGCCATGGGTTCCCTGAATACGATGATACAACAATGGGGGAAGAAGCTGAGCCGGTAATGCGGGAAGAAGCTAAGCCGGCAATGCGGGAAGAAGCTGAAGAAGAGGCATCAGATGAGCCCATTGATGATCTAGGTCGGGCCATTGCCGATGCAAAGAGAAACTGCGCAAGTGATTTGGAGAAGAAAAAGTTGCAGCGCATGTTAGAGGATCACAAAAAATTGTTGTACCCGAATTGCGTAGGTGACAAGAAAAAGCTAGGCACCATACTGGAATTGCTGCAATGGAAGGCAGAGAATGGTGTATCTGACAAGGGATTTGGAAAGTTGCTGGTAATGATAAAGGATATGCTTCCAAAGGACAACGAATTGCCCGAGAGTACGTACGAAGCAAAGAAGGTTGTCCTAATGATTGCATCCTCTACCGCGGTGAGTACGAGGATTTGAACGCTTGCCCGGTATGTGGTGCATTGCGCTATAAGATCAGCCGCGATGACCCTGGTGATGTCGAGGGCGAGCGCCCCAGGAAGAAGATTCCTGCCAAGGTGATGTGGTATGCTCCTATAATACCACGGTTGAAACGTTTGTTCCAAAACAAAGAGCATGCCAAGGTGATGCGATGGCACAGAGAAGACCGTAAGAAAGACGGAAAGTTGAGAGTACCCGCTGATGGGTCGCAGTGGAGAAAAATCGAAAGAAAGTACGGGAAGGAGTTTGCAGATGACGCAAGGAGCGTATGGTTTGGTCTAAGCGCAGATGGCATTAATCCTTTTGGGGAGCAGAGCAGCAACCATAGCACTTGGCCTGTGAGTCTATGTTTGTATAACCTTCCTCCTTGGTTGTGCATGAAGCGGAAGTTCATTATGATGCCAGTGCTCATCCAAGGCCCTAAGCAACCCGGCAACGACATTGATGTGTACCTAAGGCCATTAGTTGAAGAACTCTTACAACTGTGGAATGGAACAGGTGTACGTGCGTGAGATGAGCACATGGGGGAAGAATTTGACCTAAAGGCGTTGCTGTTCATGACCATCAATGATTGGCCTGCTCTCAGTAACCTTTCAGGACAGACAAACAAGGGATACCGCGCATGCACGCACTGTTTGGACGATACCGACAGTATGTATTTGGCTAATTGTAAGAAGAATGTGTACCTGGGACATCGTCGATTTCTTCCGAGCAGGCATCCCGTAAGAAAGAAAGGCAAGCATTTCAAAGGTGAGGCGGATCACCGGACGAAGCCTCGCCACCGTACTGGTGCTGATGTACATGATATGGTCAAGGATTTGAAGGTGGTCTTTGGAAAGGGTCCTGGTGGACAACCTATTCCGAATGACGCTGACGGACGCGCACCCATGTGGAAGAAGAAATCTATATTTTGGGACCTGCCCTATTAGAAAGACCTAGAGGCCCGCTCCGCAATCGACGTGATGCACGTGACAAAGAATCTTTGTGTGACCCTGCTTGGCTTCTTGGGCGTGTATGGGAAGACAAAATATACACCTGAGGCACGAGAGGACCAACAACGTATGCACGGAAAAGACGGCATACATCAGGGTCATGCAAGCTATGCTCTTACCAAAGAAGAGAAGGAAATCTTGTTTGAATGCCTGCTCAGTATTAAGGTACCGTCTGGCTTCTCATCGAATATAAAGGGAATAATAAACATGGTAGAGAAAAAAATTCCAGAACCTAAAGTCACATGACTGCCACGTGATTATGACGCAACTGCTTCCGGTTGCATTGAGGGGGCTTCTACCGAAAAACGTTCGATTAGCCATTGTGAAGCTATGTGCATTTCTCAATGCAATCTCTCAGAAGGTAATCGATCCAGAAATCATACCAAGGTTAGAGAATGATTTGGTGCAATGTCTTGTCAGTTTCGAGTTGGTGTTCCCACCATCCTTCTTCAACATCATGACGCACGTCCTAGTTCACCTATGCAAAGAGATTAACGTTTTGGGTCCTGTATTTCTACACAATATGTTCCCCTTTGAGAGGTTCATGGGAGTCTTAAAGAAATATGTTCATAACTGTGCTAGGCCATAAGGAAGCATCTCCAAGGGCCGTCAAAATGAGGAGGTCATTGAGTTTTGTATTGACTTTATTCCTGACCTTAAGCCGATTGGTGTTCCTGAATCGCGGCATAAAGGCAGACTGGATGGAAAAGGCACGCTAGGAGGGGAACAAATAATATGTATGGACGGACATTCTCTCACTGAAGCACACTACACAGTTCTACAGAATTCCGCCTTGGTGGCTTCGTATATGGATGAACACAAGAATTTTCTACGCTCCAAACACCCGGAGCGGTCTGATGACTGGATTACACGTGAACAAACCAGGAGTTTCGCCAGCTGGTTGCAGACACATACCATGCATGACACCTCTATTGAAGATGACATGTACTTGCTGTCCCAGTTACCATCTTCGAATATAATGACTTTCAAAGGGTACGAGATAAACGGTAATACATTTTACACGATCGCCTAAGATAAGAAGAGCACCAACCAAAATAGTGGTGTCTGCTTTGATGCAGAAACCAAGACGGGAAAGGAAACATATTATGGTTATATACAGGACATATGGGAACTTGACTATCGACGTGGTTTGAAGGTCCCTTTGTTTCGGTGCAAATGGGTCAATATGACACGAGGCGGGGTAACGGAAGACCCGCAGTACGGAATGACAATAGTGGATCTCGACAATCTTGCGTATGCAGACGAACCATTCGTCCTAGTCAATGATGTGGCACATGTTTTCTATGTGAAGGACATGTCTACCAAGCCAAGAAAAAGAAAAGATAAGGAAGCGAATGCATCGTACGATGAGCCAAAGAGGCACATAGTTCTTTCTGGGAAGAGAAACATCATGGGAGTGGATGACAAGACAGACAAGTCAGAAGATTATGAAAAGTTTGATGAAATTGCTCCATTCACAGTGAATATTGACCCGAGCATCCCGTTAAATGATGAAGATTTTCCATGGTTATGGCGCAAAGGGACACACGCGAAGAAAAAGTTTCACACCCAAAGATCTGGGATGTGATCGGCTTCACTATCATCACTTTCTTCTGTGTTTCACACCCAGAAGGGAATCTCTGTAATAGTTAGGGTAGTTAATTATGTGTTTTGGCATTTGAAACACGAAGAAATTTTATGTGCAAACAAATTCTTTCATGCCTTTACTGATTTTTAAAGTTAAGTTATTCACAAACTAGTGATTCACACTAATTTAAATAATTCAAAATTTAAACTATTCAAATTTGAAAACTACGGGCACTAACAGAAAGTTTGTAATTTTTTGTACCTAAAGCAAAAATATTCACAAAGAAACTCTAAATACACAAAAAAACAAGTCAAAAATAAATAAAGCAAAAAAAATAAAAAAAGCCCGCCTACTAGGCCAAAGCGGCCGGCATACGACTAGAAACCCAACCTGTTGTTGGGCCAGGATGCAGGCCCGCAAAGGCCCAGTAGGCCAACAGGGCAGCACAGAACATGTAGGCCCAGTAGGCCTGCTTTGGAGAGGAGCTCGAGAGAGCTACCGCACGGGGGTTTATAAACCGGTGCGGTTGCCCCTCATCTAGCGAGGTGGGACTAAACTTGCCGCACCGCACCTGCGCCAGCGCACCCCCTTTAGTACCGGGTCATGGCACCAACCGGTACTAAAGGGGGGGCCTTTAGTACTGGTTGGAGCCACCACTCGGTACTGAAGGGGGTCGCTTCCCGCCGCTTGGCCTGGCCAAAACAGGCCTTTAGTACTGGTTGGTGGCTCCAACCTGTACTAAAGGCCCCTCCTATATAAACAACACTTACGAAAATTTCAGTTTCTCATCTGCTTCTTCTCCTCTGCACCGTCGCCCGTCGCGCCCCCCGTATGTAACATCCCAAATTTTTCAATTTGGAATGTTATACATTAGGTCATCATGCATATCATGTTTTGTTTTGCTTTTGGTTTTGATCCTAGAAAATCCTAAGCAACTCAAGGACCCACGGAGAGAGTTGGGGATTTCGTTATTTACATATTTGAGTTTTCTCAAATTATGTAAACAGGATCATTTGATTTTATTTATTTTATCATCAATTATTTCTATTGCAAAAATATGAGAGAGGGAATAAAATGACTTTCCCAAAATATAGAAATATTGAGGATTTAATAAAAAATCAAATAAGTTTTTTTCGGAGTTTCTCGGTATTTTATTTGATTTTAGGAAAAATGCGCGTTTTTCAAAGTTGTAGTTTGGGCCCATATAAATGTCCACTTTATCGGGCTTGATTTTAGAAACCCGGGAAAATTTATTTCGTGATTTTTGGAGTCCGTTTAGTATTTCTTTTTATTTTTCTTCCGAGTAGAATTATTTAAAAAAACGCGGAACCGACTATGGGCCGTACTCGGCCAGGACACCGCCGGCCGAGGCTTTGTAAGCCGCCGCCCCGGGCGAGAGAGAGCCCAGCCGCCGAAATCCTAGAGCCCAGCCGCCGAAAACCCTAGGGCCCCGCCGCCGCCAGCCGCCGCCGCCGCCGGAGTTACACGCCGCCCGAGGTTCGCCGCCGCCTCGTTTTCCGTCCCGTTTAAAAAAAATTATGTTCGTCGTTTTTCTTTTTCGTCGGATTTTTCGCGGTTATTTTCTGATCGCGATTTCTGATCGGATTTTCGTTTTAGTATAACTTTTCGCTCGTTTATTGGAATCAGGCGATTCAAGCGCCTGGAGTTTCATCTCGAAACCCTCTTTCCGAATAACCAACTTAAACAAGTTTTTGCTACTGTAAAATTTGCCTTAGATCCAGATTACTAGAACGAAGTTGTTTTCTTTCGCTGTTGATTTCTTTTGCTTCGTTCGATTTGATTCTTTTTGCAAACCAGGGTTCTTAAGTTGAACTTTCTGGTTAGATCTTCTATTTGAGTTTTACCTGTGCATTAGATGAGTACTTATTGTATGCTTGTTGTTTGTCTGCGATAGAATACCCGGAGTGCGCCGCCTATTACTTTGAATCTCTAGGTTTCGCGGATCATCAGCAAGGCAAGTAACACTTTGATCATACCTTTTTCTACAACCCAGTTTTATTGCATTAGATCAATCCTCACACATTGCATGATTAGGATCTAATTAAATTGTGGGATGGTAAGTAGATGAGGTAGTACCTATTACCTGTTTATTATCAAACCTTTGGGAGTTACTTCTACGTTTGCTTATTATGCCATGCTATGCTAGTAGACGTGGATTGGGTGAGTGATATCCATGACAGATGTGAGACTGTTAATTAATGGTTTATCTAAGGTGGCAACCTAAACACACATCTGGGTGGATTGAGGCACCTGGGTATTCCAGGACTTGCCTGTTTTTTTTTGGACCGCCACCCAGGCTCAAAGGGATCATGAGATTATTCATACTAGAAACTTCCGTGTGCAACCACAGGCCATTATGGGCTCTGGCATAGTTAACTAAGTTGTGAGAACTCTTACAGTGGTATACTAGCAGATGTAGGGGATGTAGGTGGTACGGTCTACCCGATCGTAAGGTGCTAGCGCTTCTGAAAGACTATGTCTCGGTCATCCGTTTCTCAAGCACCATGTAGTGCGAGAAATCCAACGGAGGCGATCGAGTCTTGTGGGGAAAAGTGCGCAAACCTCTGCAGAGTGTAATAAACTAATCATGGTTAGCTGTGTCCCCGGTTATGGACATCTTGAGTATCTAGTACTTGGATTATCATGTGAATCTCAACATGTTACTCTAAATTTAATTTTGTTGGGTTTTAAAGATGTTATTTAATTGGGATTGAGAATGCTGTCAACCATTCTCAATGTTTAACAACCACCATGATAGTAATTAAATTTATTTCCTTTGAAGTAGGGAAAAATTGGCTTTACGCAAAAACTGTAACCATAGAGCTTTCCACCAGCCAAATATGCATATAGTATAGTTGTTGCATTCCATTACTCTCTATGTGTTACCTTGCCAGCATATTCCATGTGCTGACCCGTTTTCGGGCTGCAACGTTAATGTTGCAGACTTTTCAGACGACGATTGAGGAATTTTAGGTTGTGGTTCTATACTCAGTGATGCCGTTGGAGTTGATGGACTCACTTATCTTCCAAGCATTTCTCTGTTATCGTTATTAGATGGCCCTAAGCCATATTTATTGTAATAAGTTCTCTTTTGAGACACTCGATGTAATAAGTGTGTGATTGCTACTCTGCTATAAATCCTTCGAGTACTGTGTGGTGTCAGCATTACTGATCCAGGGATGACACCGGAGCACAGAGATCAGACTGTTTGAGGTATGGTCGCTACAGAGATGGTATCAGAGCACACGCTGACTGTAGGACACGACCACTAAGCCAAAGACCTAGATCACTACTCACTCTCTTCTCTTCTGACTTCTCATCTTTTCTACTCTTTAGGATGGCGGATGCAAGGAACAAGTTCACCCAACCAGATGAGGATACACCCTTTGGACGCCACTTGAAGGAAGTCACTAGATACCCGAACATAGGAATACCAAGCTTCATGGGAACCTATAACGCCACCTTACCTGAAGAAGAGCGCTGGATGATTCAAGTTCAAGTTCCAGGAAGGAAGTTCATGCCAGTCACTGAGCCCATAGAGTTTTCTTTTGATGCACCAACTTGGAGTCTAGGAAAGAGTATGGCAGCTCACATCGCCATGGGACGCATTGGAGAAGTCTACCGCAAGGATCCCAAGGATACTATCTGCCAGATTTGTGGGCGCCGAGATGAACACTGGGAGATGATCAGCACCAGGAAAGATAGATCAATTGTCGCTTTCATTCAGGAGTTAAATCAGCACATTCGACGACAGGAGAATCAGATGTGCGCCGACATGATAGATCTGAAGAAGGCTAAGACCAGAATCAAGGAACTGGAGGAAGAACTCAAGGCTACACGTGAAGATTATCAAGAAGAAATTGAAGTATTGGTGGAGAAGAATGACGATCTGATCAAGAAGATTGGAATATTTATGGGAGGCCCGACACCAGTAGATGAAGACGAGGAACCCAAGGAGATTAGCCCGGAAGACTACATCATCATTGACGGCACCGACTCGGAACAAGATAGTAGCAATGATGACTATGTTGATGAAGCAGGAGCAGATATCATGGAGTCTACAATCGTAGAATATTTCTAGTAGACCACCTCACCAGTAGTAGTAGTCCACCATGTAAATTTAGTAGTCCGAGCACTTTTGCGATAGTTAGATCGATTGTATGCCCTTGTTTGATTGATTGAAGTGAATTGTTTGCTTTTGCCTCATGTGCATATGGGTAGTGTTTTCTCTTTAGACCCCCTCTATTCTTACATCTCATCTTTTCTAAACCCTCAGATGCCTCCGAGACGTGACCCCGGATTTGCCTTTCCACCGGAGCTCACCCAGTTGATCCAGCAGCAGAACACCCTGATGCAGTTGCTAGTTCAGAATCAGAATCAGGGGAACAACAACAACCCACCACCACCACCACCACCTGTTGACCACTTAGCCCGTTTTCTTAGGCTGAATCCACCGGTGTTTTCCAGTAGCACCGAGCCGATAGTAGCAGATGATTGGCTCCGCAAGACAGCTAGGGAGTTGACCACAGCAGGATGCACAGATACGGAGATGGTGAAGTTTGCCGCACATTAGTTAGAAGGACCCGCAGCATCCTGGTGGGAGAATTTCACAGCCACCTTCCCAGTCGACACTGTCACATGGGACCAGTTTCAGTAGGCTTTTCGTACTGCCCATGTTTCAGCAGGAGCAATGGCCATGAAGAAACGTGAGTTTCGTAACTTGCGCCAAGGAGGACGGACAGTTGGCCAGTATGTGGAGGAGTTTAGTAAGCTAGCACGTTATGCCCTAGATGACGTTGCTACGGATGTAGCTAAGCAGGAGAAATTCCTGGAAGGATTGAATGATGAGTTGAGTATGCAGTTGATGGTAGCCACCTTCAACAACTACCAGGAGTTGGTAGATCGTGCTCTTATGATTGAAGGGAAGCAGCGGCAGATTGAGAACCGCAAGAGGAAGTATGGACAAGGAAAGTATAATTCAGGAGCTCAGCAAAAACCTCGTTTTACCCCTAGGCCCGGAGGACATTTTCAGCATACCCATGGAGTAGGTAGCTCGCACAATCACAATGGCACCAAGAATGGTAATGGGAATGGAGGAAGAAATGGCCATAACCGCAGCACCCCATCAACCCCAGCCAAGAAGGACTTGAGCCACGTCACTTGCTATAAGTGTTCGAAGCCAGGACATTATGCAAATGAATGTCCTGAAGGCCAAAACGGCAATGGAAATTCTGGAAAAAAGCCGAACCCTTTCAACAGGGGACAGGTGAACCACGTTAATGTGGAGGAGGTTGAAGCTCAGCCCAATGCAGTAATAGGTAAGTTTTTGGTTAAGTCATTTACTGCACTCGTTCTTTTTGATACTGGTGCATCGCATTCATACATCTCAAGGGGATTTGTGGATAAGTATAACCTACCAACCCAAGCCCTTAGGTCACCCATGTTAGTAACCTCGCCAGGAGCAGAGTATGTGGCAAGTCTATGGTGTGATCGGTTACCATTAAGGATTGGTAACTATGTTTTTCCCTCAGACCTAATAGTATTGGAATCACAAGGATTGGATGTGATATTAGGCATGGATTGGTTATCAAAGTATGAAGGGAGTATTGAGTGTGCTAGTAAGTCAATTTTGCTTACCACACCAGAAGGAAGAAGGATCAAGTATGTATCCCGACATGTGCCAAAGAGGACACAAGTAAATTCCTTATCAGGAGTTGTGCAGGAGGAAATACCAGTGGTAAAGGATTTTCCTGATGTATTTCCCGAAGAGTTGCCAGGCATGCCACCGGATAGAGACATTGAGTTTTTGATTGAGCTTTTGCCAGGCACTGGGCCAATATCGAAGAGACCATGTAGGATGCCAGCAAAAGATTTGGTGGAAATTAAGAAGCAGATTAAGGAGTTACTGGATAAGGGATATATTCGCCCAAGTTCTTCGCCTTGGGGATCACTAGTACTTCTAGTGGAGAAGAAGGATGGATCGTTAAGAATGGTTGTTGATTATCGAGGATTGAACGAAGTAACAATCAAGAACAAGTACCCGCTACCAATGATCAATGATCTGTTTGATCGATTGGAAGGAGCTAAAGTATTTTCCAAGATCGATTTGCGATCAGGATACCACCAGTTGAAGATCCGAGAGCAGGACATACCTAAGACAGCATTCACCACAAGATATGGACTGTATGAGTATACCGTTATGTCATTTGGTCTGACTAACGCGCCTGCCTATTTTATGAACATGATGAACAAAGTGTTTATGGAGTTTTTGGATAAGTTTGTCATAGTGTTCATTGATGATATCCTGGTATATTCAAAGAATGAAGAGGAGCATAAGGAGCATTTGCGTTTGGTACTTGGAAAGCTTGGAGAAATCAATTATATGCCAAGTTCAGCAAATGTGAGTTTTGGTTGAAGGAAGTAGGATTCCTCGAACACGTTATATCCGGAGAAGGTATAGCAGTGGATCCCGCTAAAGTTGAAACCGTGACCAAGTGGGAAGCACCAACAACAGTTGGAGAGATCCGGAGTTTTCTTGGACTCGCAGGATACTACCGGAGGTTTATTGAATTTTTTTCAAAGATTTCGAAGCCTATGACGGAGTTGCTGAAGAAGGATACCAAGTTCAAATGGACTGAGGAGTGTGAGGCTAGTTTCCAGGAGTTGAAGAAACGCTTGGTTACCTCACCAGTGTTGATTTTGCCAGATCAAACCAAGGATTATGAGGTGTATTGCGACGCTTCACGTCGAGGACTTGGAGCAGTGCTTATGCAGGAAGGGAGAGTTGTTTCGTATGCCTCAAGACAACTGAAGCCCCATGAATTGAATTATGCCACGCATGATTTGGAGTTAGCAACCATAGTGCATGCATTGAAGACATGGAGACATTTCCTCATTGGAAACCATTGTGAGGTGTACACGGATCACAAGAGTTTGAAGTACATTTTCACACAGAAGGAGTTGAATCTCAGACAAAGGAGATGGTTGGAGCTCATCAAGGATTATGATATGAAATTGCATTATCATCCCGGGAAGGCTAATGTAGTAGCTGACGCATTGAGCCGTAAGAGTCATGTCAATACACTAATGACGGGAGAAATACCCAGGGAGTTAGCAGAAAATCTTCGTGAACTATGTGTGGAAATAGTTCCGAGAGGCTATGTAGCAGCGCTAGAAATTCAGTCAGCCTTGATGGATAAAATCAGGGAAGCTCAGAAAACTGACAAAGAGATTGCCGCTATAAAGGAGAAACTGAGCAAAGGAAAAGCTAAAGGATTTCGGGAGGATGAGCACGACACCCTATGGTTTGAAGACCGTGTTTATGTACCCAATGACCCGGAGATCAGAAAGTTGATTCTGCAAGAGGCACATGATTCACCATATTCAATTCACCCAGGAAATACCAAGATGTATTTGGATTTGAAGGATATTTTCTGGTGGACCGGAATGAAGAAGGATATTGCGGAGTATGTAGCAGTTTGTGACGTATGTCAGAGAGTAAAGGCAGAGCATCAGAAGCCAGCAGGATTGTTGCAACCATTGCCGATACCCGAATGGAAGTGGGATAAGCTAGGCATGGATTTTATCACGGGATTACCAAGGACTCGTTCAGGCTATGACTTGATTTGGGTTGTAGTCGATCGATTGACGAAGGTAGCACATTTCATCCCAGTAAAGACCACTTACACCAATGCTAAGTTGGCAAAGATATACATGACCAGGATCGTATGTTTGCATGGAGTTCCGAGGAGCATCGTATCAGATAGAGGAACCCAGTTTACCTCAAAGTTCTGGAAGCAGTTGCATGAGACTTTGGGTACTAGGCTAGAATTTAGTACAGCTTTTCATCCACAGACAGATGGACAGACCGAGAGAGTCAATCAGATTTTGGAGGATATGCTGAGAGCTTGTGCGCTAGATTATGGATCTAGTTGGGATGATAATTTTCCATATGTAGAGTTCTCTTACAATAATAGCTATCAGACCAGTTTGAAGATGGCACCTTTCGAAGCTTTGTATGGAAGGAGGTGCAGGACACCGTTGTCATGGGACAAAGTTGGAGACCGCCAGTTGTTTGGACCAGATCTGATTAAGGAGTCTGAACAGAAGGTGAAGTTGATTCGTGATAGGCTCAAGGTAGCCCATACCAGGCATAAGAGCTACACAGATTCTAAACGCAAGGAGACAGTTTACGAAGTTGGAGACAGAGCTTATCTTCGAGTATCCCCACTTCGAGGGATTAAGCGCTTTGGAGTTAAAGGGAAGTTAGCACCACGATTTGTAGGGCCATATCGAGTTTTGGAGCGTATGGGAGAAGTGGCCTACAAGTTGGAATTGCCAGAAGGATTGACAGGAGTTCATGATGTGTTCCACGTTTCTCAGTTGAAGAAGTGTCACGCGGAGATGGCTGACATACCTTTGAGAGACACAGTGCCATTGGAAGCAATTCAGTTGGATAACAATTTGACCTATGAGGAGAAACCAGTCAAGATTCTCGAGTTTGCCAGCCGAGTTACTCGCAGCAAGGTTATCAAGTTTTGCAAAGTTCAGTGGAGCCACCACACGGAGGATGAAGCCACCTGGGAGCGAGAGGAAGATTTGCTCAAAGACCACCCTCACCTATTTTCTAGCCAACCCGAATCTCGAGGGCGAGATTCATCTTAAGGGGGGTAGGTTTGTAACATCCCAAATTTTTCAATTTGGAATGTTATACATTAGGTCATCATGCATATCATGTTTTGTTTTGCTTTTGGTTTTGATCCTAGAAAATCCTAAGCAACTCAAGGACCCACAGAGAGAGTTGGGGATTTCGTTATTTACATATTTGAGTTTTCTCAAATTATGTAAACAGGATCATTTGATTTTATTCATTTTATCATCAATTATTTCTATTGCAAAAATATGATAGAGGGAATAAAATGACTTTCCCAAAATATAGAAATATTGAGGATTTAATAAAAAAATCAAATAAGTTTTTTCGGAGTTTTTCGGTATTTTATTTGATTTTAGGAAAAATGCGCGTTTTTCAAAGTTGTAGTTTGGGCCCAGATAAATGTTCACTTTATCGGGCTTGATTTTAGAAACCCAGGAAATTTTATTTCGTGATTTTTGGAGTCCGTTTAGTATTTCTTTTTATTTTTCTTCCGAGCGGAATTATTTAAAAAAAATGCGGAACTGACTATGGGCCGTACTCGGCCAGGACACCGCCGGCCGAGGCTTTATAAGCCGCCGCCCCGGGCGAGAGAGAGAGCCCAGCCGCCGAAAAACCTAGGGCCCCGCCGTCGAAAACCCTAGGGCCCCGCCGCCGCCGCCGGAGTTACACGCCGCCCGAGGTTCGCCGCCGCCTCGTTTTCTGTGCCTTTTAAAAAAAATTCTGTTCACCTTTTTTCTTTTTCGTCGGATTTTTCGCGGTTATTTTCTGATCGCGATTTCTGATCCAATTTTCGTTTTAGTATAACTTTTCGCTCGTTTATCGGAATCAGGCGATTCAAGCGCCTAGAGTTTCGTCTCGAAACCCTCTTTCCGAATAACCAACTTAAACAACTTTTTGCTACCATAAAATTTGCCTTAGATCCAAATTACTAGAACGAAGTTGTTTTCTTTCGCTGTTGATTTCTTTTGCTTCGTTCGATTTGATTCTTTTTGCAAACCAGGGTTCTTAAGTTGAAATTTCTTGTTAGATCTTCTATTTGAGTTTTAATTGTGCATTAGATGAGTACTTATTGTATGCTTGTTGTTTGTCTGCGATAGAATACCCGGAGTGCGCCGCCTCTTACTTCGAATCTCTAGGTTTCGCGGATCATCAGCAAGGCAAGTAACACTTTGATCATACCTTTTTCTACAACCCAGTTTTATTGCATTAGATCAATCCTCACACATTGCATGATTAGGATCTAATTAAATTGTCGGATGGGAAGTAGATGAGGTAGTACCTATTACCTGTTTATTATCAAACCTTTGGGAGTTACTTCTACGTTTGCTTATTATGCCATGCTATGCTAGTAGACGTGGATTGGGTGAGTGATATCCATGACAGATGTGAGATTGTTAATTAATGGTTTATCTAAGGTGGCAACCTAAACACACATCTGGGTGGATTGAGGCACCTGGGTATTCCAGGACTTGACTGTTTTTCTTTTGGACCGCCACCCAGGCTCAAAGGGATCATGAGATTATTCATACTAGAAACTTCCGTGTGCAGCCACATGCCATTATGGGCTCTCGCATAGTTGACTAAGTTGTGCGAACTCTTACAGTGGTAGACTAGAAGATGTAGGGGATGTAGGTGATGGGTAACGTAGCATAAATTCAAAATTTTCCTACGTGTCACCAAGATCTATCTATGGAGTCATCTAGCAACAAGGGAGGAGTGGATCTACATACCCTTGTAGATCGCGCGTGGAAGCGTTCAAGAGAACGGGGTTGATGGAGTCGTACTCGTCGTGATCCAAATCACCGATGATCCTAGCGCCGAACGGACGGCACCTCCGCGTTCAACACACGTACGGAGCAGCGACGTCTCCTCCTTCTTGATCCATCAAGGGGGGACGAGAGGTTGATGGAGATCCAGCAGCACGACGGCGTGGTGGTGGAAGTAGCGGGATTCCAATAGGGCTTCGCCAAGCGCTGCGGGAGGAGGGAGATGTGTCATGGGAGGGAGAGCGAGGCGCCAGGGCTTAGGTTTGGTTGCCCTCCCTTCCCTCCACTATATATAGGGCCAAGGGAGAGGGGGGAGGCGCAGCCTTGGCCCTTCCTCCAAGGAAGGGTGCGGCCAGGGGAGGAGTCCCTCCTCCCCAAGGCACCTCGGAGGTGCCTTCCCCCTTTAGTACTCTTCCTTTTCCTCTTCTCTTGGCGCATGGGCCTCTTGGGGCTGGTGCCCTTGGCCCATATAGGCCAAGGCGCACCCCCTACAGCCCATGTGGCCCCCCGGGGCAGGTGGCCCCACCCGGTGGACCCCCGGGACCCTTCCGGTGGTCCCGGTACAATACCGGTGACCCCGAAACTTGTCCCGATGGCCGAAACAGCACTTCCTATATATAATTCTTTACCTCTGGACCATTCCGAAACTCCTCGTGACGTCCGGAATCTCATCCAGGACTCCAAACAACTTTCGGGTTACCGCATACTAATATCTCTATAACCCTAGCGTCACTGAACCTTAAGTGTGTAGACCCTACGGGTTCGGGAGACATGCAGACATGACCGAGATGACTCTCCAGTCAATAACCAATAGCGGGATCTGGATACCCATGTTGGCTCCCACATGTTCCACGATGATCTCATCGGATGAACCACGATGTCAAGGACTTAATCAATCCCGTATACAATTCCCTTTGTCTATCGGTACAATACTTGCCCGAGATTCGATCGTCGGTATCCCGATACCTTGTTCAATCTCGTTACCGGCTAGTCTCTTTACTCGTTCCGTAACACATCATCCCGTGATCAACTCCTTGGTCACATTGTGCACATTATGATGATGTCCTACCGAGTGGGCCCAGAGATACCTCTCCGTTTACATGGAGTGACAAATCCCAGTCTCGATTTGTGCCAACCCAACAGACACTTTCGGAGATACCCGTAGTGCACCTTTATAGTCACCCAGTTACGTTGTGACGTTTGGCACACCCAAAGCACTCCTACGGTATCCGGGAGTTGCACAATCTCATGGTCTAAGGAAATGATACTTGACATTAGAAAAGCTTTAGCATACGAACTACATGATCTTGTGCTAGGCTTAGGATTGGGTCTTTGTCCATCACATCATTCTCCTAGTGATGTGATCCCGTTATCAATGACATCCAATGTCCATGGTCAGGAAACCGTAACCATCTACTGATCAACGAGCTAGTCAACTAGAGGCTTACTAGGGACATGGTGTTGTCTATGTATCCACACATGTATCTGAGTTTCCTATCAATACAATTCTAGCATGGATAATAAACGATTATCATGAATAAGGAAATATAATAATAACTAATTTATTATTGCCTCTAGGGCATATTTCCAACAGTCTCCCACTTGCACTAGAGTCAATAATCCAGTTCACATCGATATGTGATTAACACTCAAGGTCACATCCCCATGTGACTAACACCCAAAGAGTTTACTAGAGTCAATAATCTAGTTCACATTACCATGTGATTAACACTCGATGAGTTCTGGGTTTGAACATGTTATGCTTGTGAGAGATGTTATAGTCAACGGGTCTGAATCTTTCAGATCCGTATGTACTTCGCAAATTTCTATGTCATCTTGTAGATGCAGCTACTATGCTATATTTGGAGCCATTTCAAATAACTGTTCTACTTGGAGCTATTCTAAATTGTTGCTCCATTATACGTATCCGGTATCTCTACTCAGAGCTATCCGGATAGGTGTTAAGCTTGCATCGACGTAACTCTTTACGTCGAACTCTTTTACCACCTCCATAATCGAGAAAATTCCTTAGTCCACTAGTTACTAAGGATAACTTTGACCGCTGTCTTGTGATCCATTCTTGGATCACTCTTGTACCCCTTGACTGACTCATGGCAAGGCACATTTCAGGTGCGGTACACAGCATAGCATACTGTAGGGCCTATGTCTTAAGCATAGGGGACGACCTTCGTCCTTTCTCTCTATTCTGCCGTGGTCGAGCTTTAAGTCTTAACTTCATACCTTACAACTCAGGCAAGAACTCCTTCTTTGACTGATCCATCTTGAACCCCTTCAAGATCATGTCAAGGTATGTGCTCATTTGAAAGTACCATTAAGCGTTTTGATCTTATCCTTATAGATCTTGATGCTCAATGTTCAAGTAGCTTAATCCAGGCTTTCCATTGAAAAACAGTTTCCAAATAACCCTACATGCTTTCCAGAAATTCTACATCATTTCTGATCCATAATATGTCAACAACATATACTCATCAGAAATTTTATAGTGCTCCCACTTACTTCTTTGGAAATACAAGTTTCTCATAAACTTTGTATAAACCCAAAACCTTTGATCATCTCATCAAAGCGTACATTCCAACTCCGAGATGCTTACTCCAGTCCCTAGAAGGATTGCTAGAGCTTTGCATACTTATTAGCATCTTTCAGGATTGACAAAACCTTCCGGTTGTATCACATACAACCTTTCCTCAAGAAAATCGTCGAGGAAACAATGTTTTGACATCCTATCTGCAAGATTTCATAAATAATGCAGTAATCGCTAATATAAATCCAACAGACTCTTAGCATCGCTACGAGTGAGAAAGTCTCATCGTAGTCAACTCCTTGAACTTGTCGGAAAACATCTTAACGACAAGTCGAGCTTTCTTAATGGTGATACCTACCATCATTGTCCGTCTTCCTTTTAAAATCCATCTGTACTCAACAGCCTCACGACCATCGAGCTGTTCTGTCAAAGTCTACACTTTGTTTCCATACATGGATCCTCTCTCGGATTTTATGGCCTCGAGCCATTTATCGGAATCCAGGCCCACCATTGCTTCTCCATAGCTCGTAGGTTCATTGTTGTCTAGAAACACGACTTCCAAGATAGGATTACGTACCACTCTGAAGTAGTACGCATCCTTGTCATCCCACGAGGTTTGGTAGTGACTTGATCTGAAGTTTCATGATCACTATCATAAGCTTCCACTTCAATTGGTGTAGGTGCCACAGGAACAACTCCTGTGCCCTACCACACACTAGTTGAAGAGACGGTTCAATAACCTCATCAAGTCTCCACCATCCTCCCACTCAATTCTTTCGAGAGAAACTTTTCCTCGAGAAAGGACCCGATTCTAGAAACAATCCCTTATTGCTTTCGAATCTGAGACAGGAGGTATACCCAACTATTTTGGGTGACCTATGAAGATGCATTTATCCGCTTTGGGTTCGAGCTTATCAGCCTGAAACTTTTTCACATAAGCGTGGCAGCCCCAAACTTTTAAGAAATGACAGCTTAGGTTTCTCTAAACCATAGTTCATATGGTGTCATCTCATCGGAATTACATGGTGCCCTATTTAAAGTGAATGTGGTTGTCTCTAATGCCTAACCCATAAACTATCGTGGTAATTCGATAAGAGACATCATGGTATGCATCATATCCAATGGGGTGCAGTTATGATGTTCGGACACACCATCACACTATGGTGTTCCAGGCTATATCAGTTGTGAAACAATTTCCACAATGTCTTAATTCTGTGCCAAACTCGTAATTCATATATTCATCTCTATGATCATATCATAGATATTTTATCCTCTTGTCACGACGATCTTTCAACTTCACCCTAAAATTACTTGAACCTTTCAATAATTCAGACTCGTGATTTATCAAGTAAATGTACTCAACATCTACTCAAATCATCTGTGAAGTAAGAACATAACGATATCCACTACACGCCTCAGCACTCATTGGACTGCACACATCAAAATGTATTTCTTCCAACAAGTTGCTTTCTAGTTCCATTTTACTGAAAACGAGGCTTTCAGTCATCTTGCCCATGTGGTATGATTTGCATGTCTCAAGTGATTCAAAATCAAGTGAGTCCAAACGGTCCATTTGCATGGAGTTTCTTCATGCATATACACCAATAGACATGGTTTGCATGTCTCAAACTTTTAAAAAATGAGTGAGTCCAAAGATCCATCAACATGGTGCCTCTTCATGCGTTTTATACCAATATGACTTAAGTGGCAGTGCCACAAGTAGGTGGTACTATCATTACTATCTTATATCTTTTGGCATGAACATGTGTATCACTATGATCGAGATTCAATAAACCATTCATTTTAGGTGTAAGACCACTGAAGGTATTATTCAAATAAACAGAGTAACCATTATTCTCTTTAAATGAATAACCGTATTGCGATAGACATAATCCCATCATGTCTATGCTCAACGCAAACACCAATCTCGATGGTAGAGGGAGCGTATGATATTTGATCAACCTTGGAAATACTTCCAACACATATCGTCATCTCACCTTTAGCTAGTCTCCGTTTATTCCGTAGCTTTTATTTCGAGTTACTAACACTTAGCAACCGAACCGGTATCTAATACCCTGGTGCTACTAGGAGTACTAGTAAAGTACACATTAACACAATGTATATCCAATATACTTCTATCGACTTTGCCAGCCTTCTCATCTACCAAGTATCTAGGGTAATTCTGCTCCAGTGGCTGTTCCCCTTATTATAGAAGCACCTAGTCTCGGGTTTGGGTTCAACTTTGGGTTTCTTCACTAGAGCAGCAGCTGATTTGCCGTTTCATGAAGTATCCCTTCTTGCCCTTGCCCTTCTTGAAACTAGTGGTTTCACCAACCATCAACAATTGATGCTCCTTCTTGATCTCTACTTTTGTGGTGTCAAACATCGTGAATATCTCAAGGATCATCATATATGTCCCTGATATATTATAGTTCATCACGAAGCTCAAGCAGCTTGGTGGTAATGACTTCGGAGAACCATCACTATTTCATTTGGAAGATCAACTCCCACTCGATTCAAGCGATTGTTGTACTCAGACAATCTGAGCACAAGTTCAACAATTGAGCTTTTCTCCCTTAGTTTGCAGGCTAAGAAAATCGTCGGAGGTCTTATACCTCTTGACGTGGGCACGAGCCTGAAATCCCAATTTTAGCCCTCGAAACATCTCATATGTTTCGCGACATTTCAAAACGTCTTCGGTGCCTCAATCTAAGCCGTTTAACTGAACTATCACGTAGTTATCAAAATGTGTATGTCAGATGTTCGCCACATCCACAGACGACGTTCGAGGTTCAGCACACTGAGCGGTGCATTAAGGACATAAGCCTTCTATGAAGCAATGAGGACAATCCTCAGTTTACGGACCTAGTCCGCATAATTTCTACTATCAACTTTCAACTAAATTTTCTCTAGGAACATATCTAAACAGTAGAACTGAAGCGCGAGCTACGACATAATTTGCGAAGATCTTTTGACTATGTTCAGGATAATTAAGTTCATCTTATGAACTCCCACTCAGATAGACATCCCTCTAGTCATCTAAGTGATTACATGATCCGAGTCAACTAGGCCGTGTCCGATCATCACGTGAGACGGACTAGTCATCATCGGTGAACATCTTCATGTTGATCGTATCTACCATACGACTCATGCTCGACCTTTCGGTCTCTTGTGTTCCGAGGCCATGTTTGTACATGCTAGGCTCGTCAAGTCAACCTAAGTGTTTCGCGTGTGTAAATCTGTCTTACACCCGTTGTATGTGAACGTTAGAATCTATCACACCCGATCATCATGTGGTGCTTCGAAACGACGAACTTTCGCAACGGTGCACAGTTAGGGGGAACACCTTCTTGAAATTTTTGTGAGGGATCATCTTATTTACTACCGTCGTTCTAAGCAAATAAGATGTATAAACATGATAAACATCACATGCAATCAAATAATAGTGACATGATATGGCCAATATCATATAGCTCCTTTGATCTCCATCTTGGGGCTCCATGATCATCTTGTCACCGGCATGACACCATGATCTCCATCATCATGATCTCTATCATCGTGTCTTCATGAAGTTGTCTCGTCAACTATTACTTCTACTACTATAGCTAACGGTTAGCAATAAAGTAAAGTAATTACATGACGTTTATGTTGACACGCAGGTCATAAATAAATTAAGACAACTCCTATGGCTCCTGCCGGTTGTCATACTCATCGACATGCAAGTCGTGATTCCTATTACAAGAACATGATCAATCTCATACATCACATATATCATTCATCACATCCTTTGGCCATATCACATCACATAGCATACCCTGCAAAAACAAGTTAGACGTCCTCTAATTGTTGTTTGCATGTTTTACGTGGCTGCTATGGGTTTCTAGCAAGAACGTTTCTTACCTACGCGAAAACCACAACGTGATATGCCAATTGCTATTTACCCTTCATAAGGACCCTTTTCATCGAATCCGATCCGACTAAAGTGGGAGAGACAGACACCCGCCAGCCACCTAATGCAACTAGTGCATGTCAGTTGGTGGAACCGGTCTCACGTAAGCGTACATGTAAGGTTGGTCCGGGCCGCTTCATCCCACGATGCCGCCGAATCAAGATAAGACTAGTAACGGCAAGCATATTGAACAAAATCAACGCCCACAACTACTTTGTGTTCTACTCGTGCATAGAAACTACGCATAGACCTAGCTCATGATGCCACTGATGGGTAACGTAGCATAAATTCAAAATTTTCCTACGTGTCACCAAGATCTATCTATGGAGTCATCTAGCAACGAGGGAGGAGTGGATCTACATACCCTTGTAGATCGCGCGCGGAAGCGTTCTAGAGAACGGGGTTGATGGAGTCGTACTCGTCGTGATCCAAATCACCGATGATCCTAGCGTCGAACGGACGGCACCTCCGCGTTCAACACACGTACGGAGCAGCGACGTCTCCTCCTTCTTGATCCATCAAGGGGGGACGAGAGGTTGATGGAGATCCAGCAGCACGACGGCGTGGTGGTGGAAGTAGCGGGATTCCAACAGGGCTTCGCCAAGCGCTGCGGGAGGAGGGAGATGTGTCATGGGAGGGAGAGGGAGGCGCCAGGGCTTAGGTTTGGTTGCCCTCCCTTCCCCCACTATATATAGGGCCAAGGGAGAGGGGGGAGGTGCAGCCTTGGCCCTTCCTCCAAGGAAGGGTGCGGCCAGGGAAGTAGTCCCTCCTCCCCAAGGCACCTCGGAGGTGCCTTCCTCCTTTAGGACTCTTCCTTTTCCTCTTCTCTTGGCGCAAGGGCCTCTTGGGGCTGGTGCCCTTGGCCCATATAGGCCAAGGCGCACCCCCTACAGCCCATGTGGCCCCCCGGGGCAGGTGGCCCCACCCGGTGGACCCCCGGGACCCTTCCGGTGGTCCCGGTACAATACCGGTGACCCCGAAACTTGTCCCGATGGCCGAAACAGCACTTCCTATATATAATTTTTTACCTCCGGACCATTCCGGAACTCCTCGTGACGTCCGGGATCTCATCCGGGACTCCGAACAACTTTCGGGTTACCGCATACTAATATCTCTATAACCCTAGCGTCACTGAACCTTAAGTGTGTAGACCCTACGGGTTCGGGAGACATGCAGACATGACCGAGATGACTCTCCGGTCAATAACCAATAGCGGGATCTGGATACCCATGTTGGCTCCCACATGTTCCACGATGATCTCATCGGATGAACCACGATGTCAAGGACTTAATCAATCTCGTATACAATTCCCTTTGTCTATCGGTACAATACTTGCCCGAGATTCGATCGTCGGTATCCCGATACCTTGTTCAATCTCGTTACTAGCAAGTCTCTTTACTCGTTGCGTAACACATCATCCCGTGATCAACTCCTTGGTCACATTGTGCACATTATGATGATGTCCTACCGAGTGGGCCCAGAGATACCTCTTCGTTTACACGGAGTGACAAATCCCAGTCTCGATTCGTGCCAACCCAACAGACACTTTCGGAGATACCCGTAGTGCACCTTTATAGTCACCCAATTACGTTGTGACGTTTGGCACACCCAAAGCACTCCTAGGGTATCCGGGAGTTGCACAATCTCATGGTCTAAGGAAATGATACTTGACATTAGAAAAGCTTTAGCATATGAACTACATGATCTTGTGCTAGGCTTAGGATTGGGTCTTTGTCCATCACATCATTCTCCTAATGATGTGATCCCGTTATCAATGACATCCAATGTCCATGGTCAGGAAACCGTAACCATCTATTAATCAACGAGCTAGTCAACTAGAGGCTTACTAGGGACATGGTGTTGTCTATGTATCCACACATGTATCTGAGTTTCCTATCAATACAATTCTAGCATGGATAATAAACGATTATCATGAACAAGGAAATATAATAATAACTAATTTATTATTGCCTCTAGGGCATATTTCCAACAGTAGGTGGTACGGCCTACCCGATCGTAAGGTGCTAGCGCTTCTGAAAGACTATGTCTCGGTCATCCATTTCTCAAACACCATGTAGTGCGAGAAATCCAACGGAGGCGATCAAGTCTTGTGGGGAAAAGTGCGCAAACCTCTGTAGAGTGTAATAAACTAATCATGGTTAGTCGTGTCCCCGATTATGGACATCTTGAGTATCTAGTACCTGGATTATCATGTGAATCTCAACATGTTACTCTAAATTTAATTTTGTTGGGTTTTAAAGATGTTATTTAATTGGGATTGAGAATGCTGTCAACCATTCTCAATGTTTAAAAACCACCATGATAGTAATTAAATTTATTTCCTTTGAAGTAGGGAAAAATTGGCTTTACGCAAAAACTGTAACCATAGAGCTTTCCACCAGCCAAATATGCATATAGTATAGTTGTTGCATTCCATTACTCTCTATGTGTTACCTTGCCAGCATATTCCATGTGTTGACCCGTTTTCGGGCTGCAACGTTAATGTTGCAGACTTTTCAGACGACGATTGAGGAGTTTTAGGTTGTGGTTCTATACTCAGTGATGCCGTTGGAGTTGATGGACTCATTTATCTTCCAAGCCTTCCACTGTTATCGTTATTAGATGGCCCTAAGCCATATTTATTGTAATAAGTTCTCTATTGAGACACTCGATGTAATAAGTGTGTGATTGCTACTCTGCTATAAATCCTTCGAGTACTGTGTGGTGTCAGCATTACTGATCCAGGGATGACACCGGAGCACAGAGATCAGACTGTTTGAGGTCTGGTCGCTACACCGTACGTCTCCATCCCTCGTCGCCGCCCCCGTCGCCGCCCCGTCCCCGTCGTCCCCGCCCCGTCGTCCCCGCCCCCGTCGTCCCCGTCGTCACCGCCGCCTCGTCCCAGCCCGTCCCGCGTCGTCCCCATCCCCGTCGTCGCCGCCCCGTACGTCCCGTCGTCGCCGCCGCCCCGGCCCGTACGTCCCCGTCCCCGTCATCGCCGCCTCGTCCCTGTCCCCGTCATCATCATCCCCATCGTCGCCGTCCCCGTCGCCGCCCCCCGTCGCCTCTCGCCTCGCCGGTGAGCGCGCGCGCACACACACACACACATACATTTTTTGTTTTTTAGTTATACAGATAGTTAGAAATTTTTCTGTTTTTTAGAAATTGTTAGAAATTTTTCTGTTTTTTAGAAATAGTTAGAAATGTTAGAATTGTTAGAATAGTTAGAAATGTTAGAATTATTAGAATTTTTTCTGTTTTTTAGTTATAGAAATAGTTATAAAAAAGTTAGAATTGTTAGAAATTTATCTGTTTTTTAGAAATTGTTAGAAATTTTTCTGTTTTTAGTTATAGAAATAGTTATAAAAAAGTTAGAATTGTTAGAAATTTTTCTGTTTTTTAGAAATAGTTAGAAATGTTAGAATAGTTAGAATAGTTAGAAATGTTAGAATTTTTAGAAATTTTTCTGTTTTTTAGTTATAGAAATAGTTATAAAAAAGTTAGAAATTTTTCTTTTTTTTAGTTCTAGAAATATTAGAAATGTTATAGAAATGTTAGTTATATAGAAATATTAGAAAATTTAGTTATCAAAATCCAATCATTAAAAAAATGTTACTTTTTGCGGGCATATAGCTAGTATTTGTTCTCGACGATGCCCGGCCCGCATCCTCGCCGTCGACCCATCCGCGACGACGTCCGACTGACCCATGTCCGGGACTGGGCTCCGCTGGGCTGGCACTGGGAGGTGCTGCCTGGAGGGGCGCGCCGCTTGATGAGGAACCCGGCCCCGGATCCCGTCGTTGACCCTGATCTCATTTGGTGGCGTTCGCGTGGGCCAGTTTCGGTGCGGAGGGAGCCGGCCCCGCCGGAGGTGGTACGTCGCCGTGTCAGGGAGGAGGACGAGCACGTCCATCGCTACATGGTTGCGTTAGAGGGCGGCAGGTTCTCCAATACCTGGCAGTTTCTTCAGGGATCTCACTTCAGCTATGATCGTATGAGGGTTCCTTCTCTTTGGGTGTCCACCGCCCGCGCCGCAGGAACCGCAAGTGTCCTAGATTCTTCTGTAGTATTCGATCTTTATTAGCTACCTAGCCAGTGATGTACTCGATATATAATATTCAAGACGATGTATTCGAGATTATATATTATTCGGGACGATGTATTCGAGATTATATCTATTATTCGAGACAATGTATTCGAGATTATATCTATTATTCGAGACGATGTATTCGAGATTATATCTATTATTCGAGACGATGTATTCGAGATTATATCTATTATTCGAGACGATGTAATTTGAATACTAAATTGTTTTATATTTCTTTTGGCATAGTTAAATAAAAGCTATGGCGGACAATACCAGCAGAGAGGGAGAACAGACCATGTTCGATATAATACGCGGGCCAGATGATGATCCGAATGAAGAATATTATGACGGGTCCGAATTTCTAAACAACACCGGAGAGGGTGATATGATATTCGATCGCGACGACCGAATTGATGAAGTCATGAACTACGATTATGAAAACACCGGAGAGGTATATATATTTATATAAGCAGGCATCTGGTGATCATCACATGTTTTAAATGAGTTGAAGATATATTAACGAATCGATCTTTCTTCTTTCAGCCATCCGGATCGAGCAAATCTTCAGGCAACAGGACGAAATGAGGCCCGAACAAAAAGTTGAAGGAGGGCGTAAAGTATAATATCGAGGCAATCAAACCTAATGGCGAACCATTAGCGCCTAAGAAGATTGTGGACAAGTTCGTTCGTTAGTGCGCAGTTCTTGTGAAGGACCAACTCCTGATCTCCCTTCAAGAATGGAGAAAGCCAGCAAAGCCACGTCCAGATCTTACTTTTGTCGATGACAGACAAAAAAGTCTGCTTTGGGATACTCTCATGGAACATTTCACCCTACCAGATCATTTCACAGAAGCAGATGTGCAGAAAGTCAAGGACGCTGCTCTTAGTAAGATGGCGGTTGCATTCAAGAACCACAAGAATCATGAATGGGACAAGTACGTCAAGGGAGGAAGGAAGACTCCAGTATTCAAGGGAACACTAGAGAATCAAAGTGCTCATTGGGACGATTTCGTGAAATTCAAGGATTCAGAATTATCTAAGGAATGGTCAAGAATAAACAAGGCCAATGCCGCAAAAAAAGGATAAGTTCCATAATCTGGGGCCAGGTGGCTATGCGATGGGAATGCCTAAGTGGGATAAGTCTGAGAAAGAGATGCTGGATGCAAGTGTCACTCCAGAAATATTGAGCTGGCCCCCCAGGTGCAGGACTTGGTTCTATGCGCATGGGGGGAGTTGGACCCGAAGACAGGCAAAGTTTCCAAGAAGGCATGTCTGGACGGAGCCGAAGATAAGCTACTTGTTGCAATAGAAGAGGCTCGATCTGGGTTGTTCGAGCCCAACAGAGAGAACGACGAGCTTATGCGTGCCCTAGGAAATCCTGAACACCCGAGAAGAACACGAGGCATGGGTGCTATTCCATGGTATGAGGGGTTTTCGGACTGGAACGCCGACTACAGAACCCGTGCGAGAAAGAAGAATGCGGAGGAGAAGAAGAGGAAGATGGAGGAGGAGCAGAGGAAGCTCGACTATGAACGCCTTCAAGGCCTAGAATCAGCGCATGCGGACTTGGCAATCAAATTCCAGTGGCAGCAGGAGCAGATCGACTCACTTAGCCAGCAAAGGGGGTCTCAGCAGCTGCAGCAGCTAGCGGAAGATCCAGCATTGGATACCACCGCCCCATCCATGCCGAGAAGCAGCGTGGGTTCCGCCCTGTTTGATGCAATGCTGGATAGATACCCCGTGGATTATATCGCGGAGAACACTAACTGCGAGCTACACTTCAAAATTAAGAACATATCCTTGAAGGTGGCGGACGGCGTTGCTTATACAAATTCCCCCGATGCAACCTTCCATTGCAACCCGATTCCAGCAGGCTATGCTCGTGTCGTGGTTGATGAGGTGGTGGACCAATATTCGGGGCTAGAGCTTGACATTCCTGGAGGTGACAAGGAGCACACACTCGGAGATGCCAAACATCGTATCATCCTATGGAGAAAGGATTGCATCATCTTTCGAAGGCCACCAACACCGCGTCACCCGACTCCTCGTCGAAGTCCGCCACCGAGTCAGCAGACTCCCGCTCCTCCAAGTCCACCAACGCGTGAGGCCACTCCTCCTTCTCCAAGTCCGGCAAGTGTCAGGCCACTCCTCCTCCAAGTCTGACACAGCGTCAGACGTCCACTCCTCCTCCAAGTCCGACACAACCTCAGGCCACTGCAAGTCCGGCACAGCTTCAGGCCACACCTCCTCGTCCAACTCAGCCCCGTCAGCCATCTCCGCCGCCTCAGCAATCGCATAAGAGACACCCCGTAGCTATGGTGTGTAGCGGTACGAGTCGAGGTCATAGTAAAGGAAGTACAGGCAGAGGCAAGTGATATAAATATGGTCCAAACCTCACTACTCCTCTTCCTGAGAGGGCTTATGACAGGACCGAGGAGCAAACCAATGCCATAGTGCGAGCAGAAGTCGACGCCCATTTTGGACCAAAACCGCCACCGCCGCCAAGGGAGAAAGTGCCTGTGGAAGTAGTTGACCACTTCATTCGTATGGCTCAACCACCAGCTCCTAAGCCCATTGACACAGACTATGAGCGCCACATCAGGAAGTTACATCGACAACGTCTACAGAAGAAGGCGAGCTCGAGCTCGAGCAAACAACAAGCAGCTGTCAAAAAATGCGGGAAAAGCGTTGTCCAACTGGGAGAACAGGCGGCGCAATCGACCCCCCCCCCC
>NC_041388.1:356950848-356973827 GCF_002162155.2 Triticum dicoccoides | reverse complement strand
CTTGTTGTGCCGCGAACAACATGTGACTGTACGCGCGCCCAATATTATTGTGGGAAAACAGTTTACGTTCCCGAGGTGGGCGATGTGGTAATAACCCAGGAACATATAATGCAGGTTGAAACTCTCAAAATCACTGTTGGACAACTCCTCGAGATCGAGGACATGCCTGTGCTTACAAAGGAGGAAATAAAACGGAAATATGCCCGGGGCCAACCTTTGGTCAAGCCAGAAGAGGTCAAGAAGCTCCCAACGAGAATGTATGAATTGCATCAATGGTACATGGACATTACCAAGAGATCCGATCGAGAGTCCCTCATGGTGAAAGTCAAGAAGGATCATTACTACCATGAGAATGTTGTGACCATTGAGTATTCTGAACTGTTTCAGTTATACAATCAAGACGCACTTGACAAATCTATCGTCAGTTGCTATTGTCTGTAAGTGATTTCTTTCTGTAATTTAAGTCTCAAGCTAGCTGTAGTGATCCTTTTGATCAATCATTACCTGTAATTATCCTCACTATACTCTTTTCTGTGGTATTATTCAGGATGAAGATGTATGAAATGAGAAAAGGTGGACGCTATGGCATTGGGTTCATTGACCCAAACACCGTTAATGAATACACATGGAAAATAAACAAGCATTATGAAAAGCAGGTAGAGGACAGCATGCTAGAGTTCTTAAAGCGCCTCAAATACAATGAAGATATACTACTTCCTTACAACTTCCAGTGAGTCACACTTTCTTGTACTACAAATTCTCTATTTTTGCCTACTAGCTAGCTACATGTTTTTACTTACATATGCCCGCTTAATTAAGACATGCAAACGTGTGTGCATGCAGATTTCACTGGATCTTGTGTATCATTAAAGTTGACGCCGGAACAGTTCAAATACTGGACTCACTACTCAAAGCAAATAGTGACTATAACATCTTGTTTGGGATAGTCAACAGGTAATTTCAATCATTATTAACTATATATCTCGGCCTATTTAGTTCGTCATTTCATGATATGAACTATTTAATAACCCCTTTATTCATTTTCTTTGTCGGCGGGCAGGGCTTGGGCAAGGGTCGTCAGCGTCACGGAAGGCGAATGGAAACGACAGCTGAAATGGTTTCGACCCAAGGTAAGTAATTAAGTAGTACTAGCTAGCTAGCTAGCTGCCATCTATTTAATTATCATGCTTGATTAATTATTATCTGATCAAATTAAATTCCATTCTCGTAATAAAGGCCCCGAAGCAGGTGCAGGGGACTGATCTTTGTGCATTCTGCGTTTGCGAGAACATTCGCATGATGGCATCCGAAAGGAGCAGATCTCAAAGACAGGAATGGGTACGCTTGTCAGAACACTATTCACAATTTTTACACCATTATCGATATCTAGTCACACAACTAATACACATGCATATTGATCTCCTTCTTAATAGTTCAAAGAGGTGCGGGACAAGCTCCTGGAAACGGAGCGCATAGAAGCACTTCAAGAGGAAATAGCGGGATTTTTGCTCGACCAGGTCATAAATCCGAATGGAGAATACTATTACACGCTACCGCCCCCATCGACCAGGTCATGAACCACTTCCAATTATCATCGTGCTCTGAAGGCACCAATTAGGCTAATGCCACTGGCTCCGAAGGCAACATGCATATGTAGGAGAAATTGTATATAGCTATACATGTGTGTATGTGTGAATTAATATGGTGGTTTGTGAGACATTGATGATATATATATGATTGGTTCTACTATAAATTCTATTTATATATATATATATATATATATATATGCATAACATGTACAATCTGTAGTATTGTAAAATACCAGCAAACGAAAAAGAATTAAAATGGAAAACAAAAATTAAATGAAAAATAAATCATAAAACCAAAAAAAACCCAAACATTTTAGTACCGGTTGGTGTTACCAACCGGTACTAAAGGTCTCCTGGCCCCCGGAGCTGGCTCGTGCCACGTGGTTGCCCTTTAGCACCGGTTCGTGCTGAACCGGTACTAAAGGGGGGGGGGGCTTTAGTGACCACACTTTAGTGCCGGTTATGGAACCGGCACTAAAGGGCCTTACGAACCGGTGCTATTGCCCGGTTCTGCACTAGTGTCTCCTGGATCACGTTCGGTGAGAAAATCACGTTCCCGAAGGTTTCATTCCGTTTGGACTCCTTTTGATATTCCGTTTCTTCGAAACACTGAAATAGGCAAAAAAGCAGCAATTCTGGGCTGGGCCCCCTGTTAATAGGTTAGTCCCAAAAATAATATAAAAGTGGAAAATAAAGCCCAATATAGTCCAAAACAGTAGATAATATAGCATGGAGCAATCAAAAATTATATTTACGTTGGAGATGTATAAAACTACTCCCTCCTCGTCATGGAGAGCGCCGGGATGATGAAGATGGCCATCGGTGATGATTCCCTCCTCCGGCAGGGTGCCGAAACAGGGTCCCGATTGGTTTTTGGTGGCTATAGAGGCTTGCGGCGGCGGCACTCCCGATCTAGGTTCTGTTCTAGAGGTTTGGGGATATATAAGAGGTGCTGGCATCGAGAAGAAGTCAAGGGAGTCCACGAGGGGCCCACAAGGTCGGAGGGCGCGCCAGGGGGGTAGGGAGCGCCCTCCACCCTTGTGGAGGCCTCGTGGCTCTTCTGGCCCAACTCTTTTGCTTCGGGGACTTCTTCTGGTCCAAAAACGATCATCGTGAAGTTTCAGGTCAATTGGACTCCGTTTGATATTCCTTTTCTGTGAAACTCAAAAACAAGGAAAAACAAAAACTGGTACTGGGCTCTAGGTTAATAGGTTAGTCCCAAAAATATAAAATAGCATATAAATGCATATAAAACATCCAAGATTGATAATATAATAGCATGGAACACACACACACACACACACGCACACACACACACACACCTACTTGGGGTGCCCCTTGCAACCCCTCTCCCTCTCCCACCTATATATATGTGGGGGGGCACCGCTAGAACACACAACATTGATTCCTAGCCGTGTGCGGCGCCCCCTCCATAGTTTACGCCTCCGGTCATATTGTCATAGTGCTTAGGCGAAGCCCTACGTGGATCACTTCACCATCACCTTCACCATGTCATCGTGCCGACGAAACTCTCCCTTGACGCTTTGCTGGATCAAGAGTTCGAGGGACGTCATCGAGCTAAACGTGTGCAGAACTCAAATGTGTCGTACATTCGGTGCTTGATCGGTCGGAATGAGAAGAAGTTCGACTACATCAACCGCGTTGTCAAACGCTTCCGCTTTCGGTCTACGAGGGTACGTGGACACACTTTCCCCGTGTCGTTGCTATGCATCTCCTAGATAGATCTTGCGTGAGCATAGATTTTTTTTTTGAAATTGCATGCTACGTTTCCCAATAAATGTGGCACGTGTATTTCATTGAGGCAAAGGACATCACATAGGTATATAATATATCTGTGCTTTAATTAATTTAGGCTAGTTCACCGCTTCCAACCCTGGCCGAAAAACAAGGAAGAATATAGTTTATCTTCGTCCTCCTACAAAGAGAGTAGCTACACAATAGTGCTTTCGGCCAAATCAAAGGGAAGTTATGAAATCTCTCTTAAACTGTTCAATTATGCGCCCCCCACACATACATTTGTAACCCTAACCAAGCCCCGCTCTTCCATCTTTTAAGAGGATCGATGGCTTGATGGAGTGAGGGTACATGAGATTGGACCACACATCTATGATCGATTACAACCTTGTATATGCGCATCTAGGACGGTGGAGGATGCTTTGTCTAGTGCCTGGCCTCGAGATGTAGGCCCTAAACTTGATGCGGAAGACATTATGCAATACCTTGTCCTGTGGGAGTGCATATCTGGGGTTGATGTACATGCAGATATGGAGAAAAGGTTCGATGGGAATGGATGCTATTAGATGAATTCTTGCCAGATCGGCTTATGATAATTGGTACATGGGCCATCAACATATCTTGAAGCGAAAGTGGTTTGAGATTGTCACACTCCCTTCAAATGTCGAATGTTTGGTTGGCTAGCCTTAAAGGACCATTGTTGGGCCTCAGACGGACTTGCTAGATGTGGCTCGCCGCACAAGTATGTGTGCCTGCTATGTGATCAGATGTAGGAGAACATTAATCATCTAATGGTGACATGCGTGTATACTCGTTCGGTTCGGCACAATGTCCTACCTGCTTGGTAGAGGCCAGAGTGGACGCATGCAGCTATGATTTGTTTCATTAGTATAGTACTTCTCTCAACCCACGAGCAGGGAAGGAAGGATCTTCACATCCTACTACTTTCGGTGATGTGGGGAACATAGAAACACCAGAATGTCATTCTCTCTGACAATGCTTCCTCGTCGGCGGTGTTTCTTCTCACAAGAATCATAGAGGAACCTAGAGCTTGACTTATGGTTGGGTAGTTTAGTGGCAAACTGAGAGCATTCTTTGAAGCGTTTTACCGATGAGCTCGTAGTGAGTAATAGGCACTAAGGAAGGTAGGCTTCGAGCCTAATTTGTAAAACCTTTGATGGGTTGCTATACCCCTTCTTCTATGAATATAAGTGCTACTTCTTGAGCTTGCGTTGGTTTTCCCTTGAAGAGGAAAGGGTGATGCAGCAAAGTAGAGATAAGTAATTCCCTCGGTTTGAGAACCAAGGTATCAATCCAATAGGAGGAACACACAAGTCTCCAATGATAGCACCTACACAAACAAACAAATACTTGTGCCCAACGCGATAAAGGGGTTGTCAATCCCTTCATAATTACTTGCAAGGATGAGATCTGATAGAGATAGGTATAACAGATAAATAAAAGTGCAAAATAAAGTAAAGGTAAATAAATTGCAGCAAGGTATTTTTGGGTTTTTGGTTTTATAGATCTGGAAATAATATGATAAGAATAGACTCGGGGCCATAGTTTTCACTAGAGGCTTCTCTCTTGAAAGAACACATACGGTGGGTAAACAAATTACTGTTGACCAATTGATAGAAAAGCGCAAAGTTATGACGATATCTAAGGCAATGATCATGAATATAGGCATAACATTCATGACAAGTAGACTGACTCATGCTTGTCTACTACTATTACTCGACACATCGACCGCTATCTAGCATGCATCTAGTGTATTAAGTTAACAAAAACAGAGTATCGCCTTAAGCAAGATGACATGATGTAGAGGGATAGATCCAATCAATATGAATAAACCCCACCTTTTTATCCTTAATGGAAGTAATACAAATATGTGCCTCGCTACCCTTTCTTTCATTGGGTGAGAACACTTCAATATTGAACGCATTACAAAGCACCTCTCCCATTGCAATAAAAATCAATCTAGTTGGCCAAACCAAATCAATAACCAGAGGTAAATACAAAGATATGTTAATCATGCATAAAAGAGTTCAGATAAGACTCAAATAATATTCATAGATAATTTGATCATAAATCCACAATTCATCGGATCTCGACAAACACAAAAGAAGATTACATCGAATAGATCTCCAAGAATATCGAGGAGAACATTGTATTGAAGATCAAAGACAGAAGAAGACATCTAGCTACTAGCTATGGACCTGTAGGTGTGTGGTAAACTACTCATAAATCATCGAAAGGGCAACAAGGTTGATGTAGAGGCCCTCTGTGATCGAATCCCCCTCTGGTGGAGTACCGGAACAGGTCTCTAGATGGGATCTCATGAGGACAGAAACTTGCAACGGTGAAAAAGTCTTTTTCGTGTGCCCTTTAGTATACGGGGAATATTTGGGTATTTATAGAGCTGAGATTAGGGATAGAGGTGCCACATTGGGCCCACAAGCTCGGGGGGCGCCCCCCTAGGGCACACATGGTGAGCTTGTCGCCCATCGTGGCTCTTCTGGCCTCCTCCCGAAGCTTCCTAGGTGTCTTCTGGTCCAAGAAACATCATCAAAAAGTTTCATTCTGTTTGGTATTGATTTTCTATAAAAGACAAAAACACGGAAAAACAACAACTGGAACTGGGCACTAGGTTAATACGTTAGTCCCAAAAATGATATAAAATAGCATAATAATGCATATAAAACATCCAAGATGGATAATATAATAGCATGGAACCATAAAAATTATAGATACGTTGGAGACGTATCAAGCATCCCAAGCTTAATTCCTTCTCGTCCTCGAGTAGGTAAATGATAAATACTGAATTTTTGATGTGGAATGCTACCTAAAATGTTTGGCATGTAATATTTCTTATTGTAGCACTAATATTTAGATAGATAAGATTGAAAACAAAAGTTTAATATTGACATGAAAACAATAATACTTCAAGCATACTAATAAAGCAATCATGTCTTCTCAAAATATCATGGCTAAAGTAAGTTATCCCTACAAAATCATATAATCTTGTCATGCTCTATCTTCCTAACACAAAGTGTTTATCATGCACAACTCTGATGACAAGCCAAGAAATTGGTTCATACTTTTTAACGCTCTTAAGCTTTTTCAGCTCTCATGCAATACATGAGCGTGAGCCATAGATATAGCACTATCGGTGGAATAGAATATGATGGTGGAGATTGTGTGGAGAAGACAAAAAAGGAGAAAGTCTCACATCGACGAGGCTAATAAATGGGCTATGGAGATGCCCATCAATTGATATCAATGCAAGGAGTAGGGATTGCCAAGCAAGGGATGCACTAGAGATATAAGTGTATGAAATCTCAAAAATAAAACTAAGTGGGTGTGCATCCAACTTGCTTGCTCACGAAGACCTACGGCACTTTGAGGAAGCCCATCATTGGAATATACAAGCCAAGTTCTATAATGAAAAATTTCCACTAGTAATATATGAAAGTGACAAAATAGGAGAATCTCTATTATGAAGAACATGGTTCTATTTTGAAGCACAAGTGTGGAAAAGCATAGATGCATTGTACCTTCTCTATTTTTTTCTTCTTCTTTTTCTTTTGCGCTCTTTGGCCACTTTTTAATTTTTTATTTATTTTGGGCTCTTTAGCCTCTTTTTATTTATTTAAGTCTAGAGTCTCATCCCAACTTGTGGGGGAATAATTTTCTACATCATCTTTTCCTCACATGGGACAATGCTCTAATAATGATGATCATCACGCTTTTATTTACTTACAACTCGAGAATTACAAAAAGATACTAGAAAAAATATGACTCTGTATGAATGCCTCAAGGAGTGTACTGGGATGTGCAATGATCTAGCATGACATGTATAAAAAATATGAACGGTGGCCAAGCCATAAATACTAGAGACAATTGCATTTTTGCCCCTAGTTGGAACCTACCCACGGGTTTTGCCCTTACTTTTTGACTCTGGTCAATTTTGCCCTTACATTTTCCTCCGAGGTCGCCCGAATGCCCTTTGACCTTTTGACCAATACTTTGAAAATTCATAACAAATTGATTTGAACTTAGAAAAATGCAAATAAGATATCAAAATGTTCACATAAACATTACCTTTATGTGTATGTCATTTGCATTTAGGACAAAAGTACCATTTAAACAACCTAAGGTCATTTATGTTATTAACATTACTATAAATAAAAAGGTATAAAAATAACTTTTTCAGGAATAAAAATTACATGCAAATGTAGGTGACATTTCCTGAACATCCCGATATCTTATTTGCATTCTTCTGAGTTCATATCAACTTGTGATGAATGCTCAAACGACTTTGGCCATTATTTTGAAACTTCATAACAAGTTGATATGAACTCAAAAAATGCAAATAAGATAGCAGGATGTTCAGAAAACATCACCTGCATTTGTGTGTAATTTTTATTCCTAAAAAAGTTATTGTTTATACCTTTTTATTTTTAATAATGTTAATAACATCAATAACATTAGGTTGTTTAAATGGTACTTTTGTCCTGAATGCAAATGACATACACAAAAAGGTAATGTTTATCTAAACATTTTGATATCTTATTTGTATTTTTCCGAGTTCATATCATTTTTTATGAATTTTCAAAGTATTGGTCAAACGGTCAAAGGGCATTCGGGCGACCTCGGAGCAAAATCTAAGGCCAAAACTGAGCAGAGTCGAAAAGAAAGGGCAAAACCCGGTTTCAACTAGGGGCAAAAATGTATTTGTCCCCAAATACTATGTCAACTATATGATCATGCAAAGCAATACGACAATGATGGTATGTGTTATAATAAAACGGCGGTGGAAGTTGTCTGACAATATATCTCGGAATGGCTATGGAAATGCCATAACAGGTAGGTATGGTGGTTGTTTCGAGGAAGATATAAGGTGGCTTATGTGTGAAAGAGCGTATCATATCATGGGGTTTGGATGCACCGGCGAACTTTGTACCAACTCTCAAGGTGAGAACGCGCAATGCACGGCACCAAAGAGGCTAGCAATGGTGGAAGGGTGAGAGTGTGTATAATACATGGACTCAACATTAGTCATAAAGAACTCACATACTTATTGCAAAATTTTATTATCCCTCGAAGCAAAGTACTACTACGGATGCTCCTAGGGGGATAGCTTGGTAGGAAAATACCATCGCTCGTCCCCGACCGCCACTCATAAGGAAGACAATCAAAAATAAATCATGCTCCAACTTCATCGCATAACGAGAGACCATATGCGTGCATGCTTCGGGAATCACAAACATTAACACAAATATTCTTACTAAACAACAATTACTCACTAGCATGCATGAATCTAATAATACCATCTTTATATCTCAAAACAGATGCAAGGAATCAAACTTCTCATATATTCAATAATCTTCATGAAAGTTTTAATTATATCCCTCTTGAATACCCATCATATTAGGACTAAATTCATAACCCAAGCAAATTGTCATACTATTTATAACAATCTCAAAATAATATAAGTGAAGCATAAGAATTCATCAATTTCTTCAAAATAAAACCACTGTCATGCTCTAAAAAGATATAAGTGAAGTAATAGAGCAACTACCTAGCTCAAAAGATATAAGTGAAGCACATAGAGTATTCTAATATATTCATGATTAATGTTTGTCCCTCTCAAAAGGTGTGTACAACAAGGATTGTTACTAAAAAAGCAAAGAGTCATATAATACAAGACGCTCCAAGCAAAACACATATCATGTGGTGAATAAAAATATAGCCTCAAGTAACTTATCGATGGATCATAGACAAAATAGGGGATGCCATCCGGGGCATCCCAAAGCTTAGATGCTTGGTTGTCCTTAAGTATTACCTTGGGGTGCCTTGAGAAACCCCAAGCTTAGGCTCTTTCCACTCCTTATTCCATAGTCCATCAAAACTTCACCCAAAACTTGAAAACTTCACAACACAAAACTCAACAGAAAACTCGTGAGATCCGTTAGTATACTAAAGAAAATCACCACCTTTAGGTACTGTAGTAAACACATTCCAATTTTATATTTGTATTATATCTATTTTATTATAACTTCTCCTGATACAACCCACAGATTCATCACAATTAGCAAACAACACAATGAAAACAGAATCTGTCAAAAACAGAACAGTCTGTAGTAATCTGGACTTTAGCCAAACTTCTGTGACTCAAAAAATTCTGAAACATTAGAAAACATAGAAAATTTAAATATCAATATTTGGTAAAAAAAATCAGATTGCGCTCCAATGAATTTTAACAATTTGGCTACTCGATGTAAAAGTTTCTGTTTTTCAGCATAATCAAATCAACTATCACCCAAATTACCCCAAAGGTTTGACTTGGCACAAACACTAATTAAAATACTAAAACCCAATCATAACAAAAGTATAATTGCATATTCACATAAAACTATAAAAGAAAAATATTAGGTTGTCACCCAACAAGTGCTTTTCTTTAGAGCCTTTTAGCTAGGCATTGATAATTTCAATGATGCTCACATGAAAGACAAGAATTGAAGCATAAAGAGAGCATCATAAAGCATGTGACCAACACATTTAAGTCTAACATACTTCATATTGATATGCATTTTATAAGCAAACAAATTATCAAGGACAGCAAAAACTAGCATATGCAATGTAGAAGAATGAAACATTGTCAATTTAAGCATCAAGAGACGTATTTAGTAACATGAAGATTTCTACAATCATATTTTACTATCTCATAATAATTGCATGTAGGATCATATTCAAATTCAACAATATAGCTATCACATAAAATATTCTCTTAATCCACATGCATGCAAAGTTGACACTCTTCCAAAGTAGTGGGATTATCATCAAATAAAGCCATGACCTCTCGAAGCCCACTTCCATCAAAAATTTCAGAAGATTGATCATTCTCCAAAGTAATGGGATCATTATTACCTAGAGTTGACACTCTTCCAAACCCACTTTCAATATTATCGAAACATATTCATCATGAGGCTTAAATAAATTTTCAAGATCATAAGAAGAATCACCCTAATCATGATCATTGCAATAAGTAGTGGACATATCAAAATTAGCATCTCCAAGCTTAGGGTTTTGCATATTATTAGCACAATTAACATTAATAGAATTTATAATAACACCATTGCAATCACACTTTCCATTCAAAGGAGCTATCGTGAATCACTTCATAAATTTCTTCTTTTAGCATTTCATTACAATTTTTAGATTCACGAATTTCAAGCAAAACTTCATAACGATAATACAGAGCACTCAAGTCACTAGCAATTGGTTCATCATAATTGTATCTTTTAAAAATATTAGCAAGTGGATGAGGATCCATAACTTTTTGCTTTCTAGTTTGGAATAAACATACAATTATGCCAACCAAAGAAGCAAACAAACCAAGTAAGATATAAGGGCAAATGAAAAGAAGGCAAATATTTTTGTGTTTTTTTGAAAACATTTTAGAAGTGGTGTCGTGGAATTGTCACGACAGATGTCCTAGCAGAAGGACTTAGTCGTAGGTCCATCGCAACTAGGAAGCTTAAAGGGGTTAATCGGGCAAAGGACACGAGAGGTTTTATACTAGTTCGGCCCCTTACGATGAAGGTAAAAGCCTACGTCTAGTTGTGTTTGGAATTGCTGGGGTTTCGATCACCAAGAGGCTAATCCGCCGACTTGGTTATCGATCTCTTGTTTTTTATCCTAAGTCGCCACCAGGTCGTCCCCTTATATACACGGGTTGACGCCTAGCGGCCTACAGAGTCCCGGCCGACTCATACAGCGTGTTCGGCTCGGTGAATTCTTTTACATGCCTTTCCTTACAAGTCTTTCCTTACATAAAGCGGTTTACAATATTGGGCCTTAAGCCGCCTCTAGGCCTTAGGCCTTCTATAATCTTTAATAAACTATTATCTTGAATGTTTATTGGGCTTCCTTTGTGACCCACCATTGGGGCTGACCCGGCCCCTCCTGGGCTGGTCATAGCTGATAGCTATATCCCCAACATTAGGCCCCAGGTTGACTTTGAACTTTGTTCTTTGTCAGTCTTCAACACTTAAACAAAAATCCATCTTCCTCTCACTGGAAAAAATTCCGTGACCCGCCATGACGTTATCTTCTAAAAACACAAAAAACAGTTATGACATCATCCTCAACGGATCTTTATCTTTTAATGTCTTCCGAGAATCGAGGCGTCTGTTTAGTTGGATGGCCATTATTGTGTCTTCCTTGATCTTTGCGCCTGCCTGTTGGCTTATCCCTTATAAATAGGCATACCCCTGTCTTCTCATTCTTCTCTCTTCTTCGTCTTCTTCCTCTCACAACCCCCACTGCTGCTCGAGCTCTGCCGCCGTCGTAGAGCATCTCGTCGTCATCGATCTTGGCCGCTGCATCGACCAGAATTGGTTCAGAAAACGGCGACGACCTTCCGTGGAGGATTCGTGGCCGTAAGTATTCACCCTCCTATTCCTCAGATCCGCATTTAGGGCTTCTAGGTTTTCTGCATGTTCTTCATAGTTCTTCGTGGTTCTTCGCAGTTCTTCCACTGCCACCTCTTCTTGATCCAAAAAGAGATATATGCTTGTGCGGTAGCTGTTTGGTGCCTACTTTTGACATTAGTAGATCCCTTTTTCTGGTACAAAGGCCGCATTAGGACTGATGCATTCATCTATGCTATATATTTCGGTCTAGAAATTTTTTCATTTTGAACGGCCATTTGATCCATAATAATATCCAGAAGTTAAGAAACTTGTTTGTCTCAACACTTATTCAATTCTGTTGCTGGTATTTCTCAAATGTCTGTAGTCATGGCAGCTTGCGGCACCGGTTTACTTTTCCTTATATGACATTAGCCCTTACTTAAGCCGCCATTACTCCCCTGTACCACTATCACTTAATTTCAATATTATCATTGAATTGAGCCGACATGTTCCTTTCCTTTCAGTTCGTTTTTGAACATCATGCCGTCCAAAGCGCCGACTGTCTGCAACTGGGTTCCCTCAACTGTGACTGAGGACAATTTTAAGGAGTTCTTCTCCATAGAATTTTTGCCAGGGAAGAATGTCATGTCTCATCGTGCACCTGACCCGGACAAGGAACGACCCAATCCAAAAAATGATGAAGTTATCGTCTTCTCTGATCACATGAACCATGGCTTTTCCCCACCCGGCTCAAAATTCTTCAGAGATGTCCTCCATTTTTTCAAAATCCACCCTCAAGACATCGGGCCTAATTCTATATCCAATATCTGCAACTTCCAAGTCCTTTGTGAGGTATACCTTCAAGAAGAACCGACTGTGGAACTCTTTAGAGAGTATCTTTATCTGAACCGCCGGAACGAGTGCACTAATGGCCCTAGCTTGGAACTTGGAGGTATCTCAATTCAACATCGACAAGGCGCCGTCTTCCCCCTAATAGTCTTGCCAAGTCATCCCAAAGACTGGAATTAGACTTGATTCTATTGCCAAGACACTTCACCAGCAAATGAGAAGCCGCTGTCGGGTTATCCCGTAGAGCGTCTTGACTCCAAGTTTGCACTTCCTGATAAACTCACTGTCAGCGAACGCAAGAAGTTAATTCCATCCATTAAAAGGATTAACACTTTATTGGGGAACAGCTTAACCGGGGTTGATTTGACCCGGTGCTGGGCTGCATGGCGGGTCATCCCTCTAAGTCGCCGATCCAAATTGATGTATGAATATGGTGGAGGCCCAGACGACTCTCTTCGTCATAGCTCCATTCAATTAACTGAAGAAGATATTGTTGCAATGTCAACCCTTTTGGTGAACGGCAAATACGAAGACTGCAGTAAAGTCGGGTTAAACCCTTTCTGCAAGCTTAACCCGGTGCCAGAGGTAAAGAACCTCTGCTCTCTTCCTCTTTGCATTTTTCTCAACTGTTTTAAATACTTGCACGACCTTTCATCTTGCCTATTTGTTTATAGGCCAAATCTGACTTCTGGAAAGCCAAGTACGACCATGAAGCCGCCAAGAAGGCGAGAGCCGCCGCCATAACTGCCAAGAAGACGACTCAGAAATCTAAGAAGAAGAAGAAGAAGAAGAAGAAGAACAAGAAGAAGAAGAAGAAGAAGAAGAAGAAGAAGAAGAAGAAGAGCACCGCTGAAGACCTGCTGAAGCGGAGGTAGCCCTTGACTCCCTTGGCCAGCTTTTTAATAATCTTATTAACACTGATCATTGTTAGGACGACACAGGGGCCAGTCAGGCCGTGGAAGAAGAGGTAACTATTTCCTCCGACTCAGCCCATTTGCCAAGATAGAAACTTTGAGTCGTAACCCGGAAAGTAAGGTTTTCACATCCTTTGGCTTATCTGGACCCTCATTTTCTTTTGAAAAAGAAACAACATGAGAGCCGCCGTCAGGCCTAGAATGACGATGAACCGCCTGCTGTTCTTCAACAAACTCCTCAAAAGCGCCAGAATGAGGTTTATTCCTTCGCCTTTTACTTTCCATTAATGGATCTTCTCCCTTGCATTACTAACTTTATTTTATCTTTGCAGGAGGTGTCTCGCTCCTCTGGCGACTCATCTCAACCTCAATTCCCAGCCTTTAAGACTGCCCCTGGGTAAGGAAGAAATCATCTTTCCACCGTGTTTTTCAAACCGCTTTTTTATATAACTGTTTCATAATATCTTTCTTAGTGGCCAAGCCAAGTCCAAGAAGGCCAAGGTGACTAGACCGGTGGAAGACCCACCAGTCCTTGCACCCGAATCGGCTATGCCACCTTCTCTTGCATTAACTGAAGCACCTGAAGACCCGGCTGCTAATGCTGAAGTAGATCCTCCTGAGCTATCAGTTGACAATACTGCCGTTAACCCTTCTGCTACCGGTCCATCCAGCTCAGCCAACCCGCCATCACCATCTTCCCAGCATGTTCTGATCACTAGAAGCCGCTTTGTTGAGCCGGGGAATCCCACCATGTTGGCTCGTCACACTGCAAAACAAGAGGCCCTGGAGAAACAGAGATTGCATTTTGATATTTCTCATTATAGCTATTTGAACGCCAATGACATTCTGTCTGGCTATCTCAGCCATGTGCACTCCAGCCGTGAGTCGGAGATCGAAATGGTCAAGCAGTTGCAGCTGAAGTATGAGGTATGTTTTTCCGACTTACTTATATTCTGCCAGCCCCCAAGTCTGTAGATTATGATAAAACCTGAATGATCTGTAGACTTATGATACAGGCTAAAGCTTTACCTTTAGATTTTTCTGAAGTCCAATAAATTAGAATAAACTTCACCTGTAGTCCCCAAGGGCCGGTTCACTTGATAATAAATGAACCGGTACTTTTAATTTCATAATTGTCTTGTACCGAACCCAACTAATATTGTAATCCGGCTTAATCTTGAGAGACTTTTTGAATATCATGCATTAGCCCCCAAGTGCCAAGTGTTGCTACTTTGTAAGGTACTTGGGACTTGAAATATGTTAGTCATAAAAAAACTGCTTTGGCATACATTAGCCCCCAAGTCTCATGTGGTTTTGCAGTGCAAAGGCACTTGAGACTTGAATTTTAACTCTTGAGCTTTGACACACCTGTATATGTTTTGAAGAATGCCCTATCTGAACTGGGTTCGCAATTGACTGACGCCAAGACCCGGCTGGTGGATCAGGAGGCAGAAATCAAGGCTGCTGACTCCAAGCTTCAATTAAGTCTTGCTGAGACGGAAAAATTGAAAACCAGCTTAACTCCCAAGAAGAAAACCTGGGCTGAAGAGAAGACGCTGCTGACACAACGTGCCGAGAAAGCTGAAACAGCTCTTGAAGAGGATACTACGGAGCTAACCAGATTAAAGAATCGGGTGTCTCAGATGGTTTTCGCCATTTTTGGTACGTCATCTGTACTGATCTGTTGTACCTTCTTTTGACCCGGAATACAAACAGCTAGCTGACCCTTTATTTATAAAATATGTGCAGGCCCGCGAAGCAAGAATCTGAGTCAAGACAACGTGACTAAACTGAAGGCGGTCTATACCTTAGTAGAGCAGCTATACATTGGCGCACAACGGGCACTTGCCGCTATCACTCCTGCCAATCAAGGGACCAACCGGCTCAGTGATGTCTTGAAAAAGCTGTCAATCTTACCCGCCAGGTTTCAAGAAGTCAAGCGATCTTGTGCCAGAGCCGGAGCTTTGACTGCCCTGAGCCGCTCCAAGGCTTGGGTGCCAGATCTAGACCCGGCGGATGTAGCCAGAGGATACCCAACGGTAAAGGAAGACGGGTCTCTGTTTGAACAGTATGACTTTGTTGCTTGCGTGAGGGAGGTGCGACCTCAGGCCACCATTCTTGGAGATGAAACAAATATTGATAAATACTAGCCGGGTTTTGATTTGGACAATAAGAAGATGGTGACTCCCTCCGACAAAGTGACCGACCTTATGCCGCCGGTTCGTCAACATTCATTTGCTCCGAATGTTGATCCAGCCGGCTTGATTGATGAAGAAGTAGAATTTATTGTTGTGAACGGTTTTGACTGGTCAAAACCCAGCTTCCAATCAGCAGAAGGCGGTGAACCGGCGAGGGATGAATGAGGACCATCTTCATGGGCTTTTAAAAGCCTTGTCATAGATTAGTTTTGAAAACACTGCCTATTTTGCCTATGCCATCGCGCATAAGACACCGTGTGTTACTCTGTGCTTTTCTGATGTTAATGTATGCATCATTTTTATGGTTATCTCTGCAATACTTCAGCTCTGTTCCTGTAGATAAAAGGGAAAAAACTAGCTTGGCGGTTTAGTACCGAGCGAGTCAGAACACCCGGTTTATGACCAATATTTTATTATAATAGAGGAAAAACAGAAAACAAATGTGAAAATATCCAAGGTTGAAACAACCTTTGATTAATATAGAAAACAAATGTTCTTCAAATAATAGTCAAACCTGTATTTTTTACCTCTGGACCACCGGTTTATGTGACCCGGGTGATGAGGTTGATGATCGAAACCTTTTGAGAAGTCAATGCTTCTGTATGACTGATGACTTTAATGCCTTAGTAGCTTATTGTCAAATAGTTAAGCCGGTGAAAAGACCGTGCTGACTTGTTTTAAAATTGAGACAATAAAAAACCAATAAAACAAATAAGACAAATAACAGTTAATAATCAATATAACGTAACTTTGTAGTTAAGAGTTGGGGGTTTCCGATTTGAATACGATCAGTAAACCGGACCAAAGGGGTTAAGTAAGATTCAAATACGACCATATAGCCCCTAGTGGCTTTGGCGTTGCACCGATCAAGAGGGTACCGACAGCTATGTTCTCTTTGGTTTGAATACGACCTATGTTTGAACAGGAAGCCCCCAAATGACCTTGAGAGATTTTTAACGACCCTGATTCGAATACGATCCAAGTCGGGCCCAAAAGGGGTTAAGCTATTATTCGAATACGATCAAGAAGCCCCCTAGTGAGTTTGGCTTTTAAGCCGATCAAGACGGTTACGACAGCTATGTTCTCTTTGGTTCGAATACGACCTATGTTTGAACAGGAAGCCCCCAAGTGACCATGATAGTTTATAGCTAGATTCGAATACGATCATAAGCCGGACCAAAAAGGTTAGACTTGATTCAGATATGATCAGCTCCTTAATAGTCGTATTAAATAAAAGATAGTAAAGATATGTAATCTTTGAAAGGGAAAAAGACCGAGGTCCTGCTTTATTACTTATCATAGTATATACAACGTCAAAGTATGTACATGATGAGAGCCGGTGGCTCAGGTGTAGTATGGCCGAAGTTGAGCAATGTTCCACGGCCGACGGGTCTCCTCCTCCGACTACGTGAGTCTTTGTGCTCTCGAACATCAATGAGGTAATATGACCTGTTGTTTAAGTTCTTGCTAACCACGAAGGGTCCTTCCCAAGGCGGGGATAGCTTGTGTGCATCTGATAGATCCTGGATGAGCCAGAGCACCAGGTCACCTTCTTGAAAAGTTCTGGACTTAACCCGGTGGCTGTGATAACGGCGCAGGTCCTGTTGATAAATTGCTGATCGAGCCACTGCTAAGTCTCTTTCCTCATCCAACAAGTCAAGTGCATCCTGTCTGGCTTGCTCGTTATTAGCTTCAACATAAGCCGCCACACGGGGCGAGTCATGACGGATGTCACTAGGCAACACTGCTTCCGCTCCATAAACCATGAAGAAAGGTGTATAACCTGTAGACCTGTTAGGAGTGGTGTTGATACTCCACAACACCAAGGGTAACTCCTCTACCCAACAACCCGGCGTTTGCTGCAAGGGAACCATAAGCCGGGGTTTGAGACCTTTTAAGATTTCCTGATTTGCTCTCTCAGCTTGACCATTGGATTGAGGATGGGCTACAGAAGAAACATCAAGCCAGATATGCTCACGTTGACAAAACTCCTCCATAGCCCCTTGGGATAGATTAGTGCTATTGTCAGTAATGATGATGTGTGGAAAACCAAAACGAAAAATCACCTTTTTCATGAACTGAACCCTCATGGCTGCATCACACTTACTCACTGGCTCTGCCTCAACCAACTTTGTGAATTTGTCAACTGCCACTAAAAGATGTGTCTTTTTATCCTTAGACCTTTTGAAAGGTCCAACCATGTCAAGCCCCCAGACCGCAAACAGCCAGGTGATTGGAATCATCCGCAACTCTTGAGCCGGCACATGTGCTCGCCGTGCAAATTTTTGACACCCATCACACCTACTGACTAGATCTTCTGCATCGGCATGAGCCGTTAACCAGTAAAAACCATGACGAAAAGCCTTGGCCACAAGGGATTTTGACCCGGCGTGATGACCACAATCGCCTTCATGGATCTCACGAAGTATTTCTTGGCCTTCTTCAGGAGAAACACACCGCTGAAACGCTCCGGAGATGCTGCGATGGTATAATTCTCCATCTGAAATCGTCATTGACTTAGACCGCCGGCTTATCTATCGGGCCAGGGTCTCATCCGCTGGCAACTCGCCCCGGGTCATGTAAGCCAAGAACGGCACTGTCCAATCTGGGATGACGTGAAGAGCCGCCACCAGCTGTGCCTCTGGGTCAGGAACGGCTAGATCTTCTTCTGTAGGTAACTTAACAGACGGGTTATCGAAAACATCCAAAAAGGTGTTAGGTGGCACCGGCTTACGCTGAGATCCCAACCGGCTTAAAGCATCCACCGCTTCGTTCTTCCTACGGTCAATGTGTTCCACCTGTAACCCTTAAAATGTCCTGCAACAACATCAACTTCACGGTGATAAGCCGCCATAAGAGGGTCCTTGGAATCCTACTTGTCTGATACCTGTTGGGCCACCAAATCTGAATCGCCAAAACACCGAACCCGGCTCAGGCTCATCTCTTTAGCCATTCGAAGACCATGGAGCAAGGCTTCATATTCTGCTGCATTGTTAGTACAAGGAAACATTAATCGCAACACATAACAAAATTTGTCACCTCGAGGGGAAGTTAACACAACTCCAGCCCCCGAGCCCTCCAACTGTCTAGACCCATCAAAGTGAATTGTCCAACATGTGTTGTCTGGTTTCTCCTCTGGCATCTGCATCTCTGTCCAGTCATTAATAAAGTCAACCAGCGCTTGAGATTTGATCGCAGTGCATGGTACATACTTCAACCCATGAGACACAAGTTCAATGGCCCACTTGGCCACTCGTCCAGTGGCTTCTCTATTTTGAATGATGTCTCCCAAAGGAGCAGAGCTAACCATGGTGATTGGGTGACCCTGAAAGTAATGTTTGAGCTTCCGGCTTGCCATGAACACCCCATACACGAGCTTCTGCCAATGTGGATATCTTTGTTTAGATTCAATCAACACCTCACTGACGTAGTAAACTGGCCGTTGAACCGGAGGTTTCTTGCCAACCTCCTTGCGCTCCACCACAATTTCCACACTAGCAGCTCGTGAGTTGGCGGCTACGTATAACAATAGCGGCTCTTTCTCAACTGGAGCAGCAAGGACCAGCGGCTCAGCAAGTTGTTTCTTCAGATCCTCAAAAGCAGAGTTCGCAGCATCGCTCCAAATGAAATCATCCGTTTTCTTCATCATCTGATACAAATGCATCGCCTTCTCCCCTAACCGGGTTATGAACCGGCTCAAAGCAGCAACATGACCCGCTAGGCGTTGAACGTCATTGATGCATGTTGGTTTGGCCAGGGATGTGACTGCCTTAATTTTCTCCGGGTTAGCTTCAATACCTCGGTTGGACACCAAAAAACCCAAGAGCTTGCCAGGTGGAGCACCAAAAACGCACTTGGCCGAGTTAAGCATCATTTTGTAGACACAGAGGTTATCAAAGGCCTCTTTCAGATCTGTGACCAAGGTTTCCACTTTCTTGGACTTCACCACTATATGATCCACATAGGCATGAACATTACGCCCAATCTGATTGTGAAGGCAATTCTGCATACATCATTGATAAGTTGCCTGGGCACTCTTGAGCCCGAAGGGCATAGACACATAGCAAAAGGCTCCAAACGGAGTGATGAAAACTGTCTTCTCCTGGTCCTTGACTGCCATCTTGATCTGATGATAACCTGAATAAGCATCCAGAAAACTCAAACGTGCGCAACCCGCCGTAGCATCAATGATCTGATCAATACGGGGGAGAGCAAAAGGGTCAGTTGTACAAGCTTTGTTTAAATTGGTGTAATCCACACACATACGCCAGGTGCCATTCTTTTTTAGTACAAGCACCGGGTTGGCCAACCACTCTGGGTGAAAGACTTCCACAATGATCCCGGCCGCCAAGAGCCGGGCGACCTCTTCTCCAATGGCCTTGCGCCGTTCCTCGTTGAACCGTCGGAGAAATTGCCTGACCGGCTTAAACTTTGGATCCATATTGAGAGTGTGCTCAGCGAGTTCTCTCGGGACACCCGACATGTCAGAAGGTTTCCATGCAAAGATGTCCCGATTCTCACGGATGAACTCGATGAGCATGCTTTCCTATTTTGGATCCAAGTTGGCACTAATGATAAACTGCTTGGATGAGTCGCCGGGCACAAAATCAACCATCTTGGTGTCATCAGCTGACTTGAATTTCAACACCGGCTCATGCTACGTTGTTGGCTTCTTTAAAGACGTCATGTCTGCTGGGTCAACATTATCCTTATAAAACTTTAACTCCTCTGTTGCACAAACAGACTCAGCATATGCAGCATCTCCTTCTTCATACTCCAGGGCTATTTTCCGGCTTCCATGTACTGTAATGGTGCCCTTATAACCCGGCATCTTGAGCTGCAAGTACACATAAAACGGCCAAGCCATGAACTTGGCGTAAGCCGGCCGTCCAACAGAGCATGATATGGGATTTTGATCTTAACCACCTCAAAGGTTAATTTCTCCGCTCTGGAATCATATTCATCCCCAAAGGCTACTTCCAGTTCAATCTTACCAACTGGGTATGCCGACTTGCCTGGTACCACACCGTGAAAAACAGTGTTGGATTGCTTAAGACTCTTATCAGTCAACCCCATCCGACGAAACGTCTCATAGTAGAGGATGTTGATGCTACTGCCTCCATCCATGAGCACTTTAGTGAATTTATATCCACCAACCTGAGGCGCTACTACCAAGGCCAAGTGACCCGGATTATCAACCTGAGGAGGATGATCCTCTTTGTTCCACACAATAGGTTGTTCTGACCATCGTAAGTAACGTGGAATCGCCGGCTCAACGGCATTGACAGCCCTCTTGTGAAGCTTCTGGTCCCTCTTGCACAAGCTAGTGGTAAATACATGATATTGCCCACTATTCAACTGTTTTGGGTTGCTCTGATATCCGGATTGTTGCTGCTGATTACCTTGGCCGGGTTGTGGATTATAACCTCCTTGGTTACCCGTATGACCCTGACCGTGAAAGCCGCCTCCACCTGAACCGGTGCCCGTGCCATGAAAGCCGCCTCCACCTGAACCGCCGCCAGGGCCGTGACTTCCATCAAATGCATTTGAATTTTTAAACGCCTTCATGATTGTGCAGTCCTTCCACAGATGGGTGGCTGGCTTCTCCCGGGTGCCGTGTCTTGGACAAGGTTCATTCAATAGTTGCTCAAGGGTGGAACCTGACACGCCTGACCGAGGGGGTTGCCTATCCTTGCACCGTTGATTGTTGCCCAGCGCATTGGTGTTAGCCAAAAATTAGTCAGCCTTACGTTTATTACCTCCTTGATTCGCCGGGTTATGCTGGTGACCCTTGTCGTTGCCGTTCTTCTTTCCCTTCCCTGTCTTTTCTTCATCAGACACAGGGTCCTTGGTACTATCAGAATCAGCATACTTGACGAGAGCCGCCATCAACTGGCCCATGTCATTGCAGTCACATTTAAGCCGCCCCATCTTCTGCTTCAGAGGTTCAAAACGGCAATTTTTATGCAACATTAAGACTGCCGAGCTGGCATCCATCTTATCAGATGAATGAATTATCTCTTTGACCTGGCGCACACAATGGGTTGTGGACTCACCTTCCTCTTGTTTACAATTAGTCAGGTCCACGATAGACATAGGTTGTTTGCATGTGTCCTTGAAGTTCTGAATGAACCGGGCTTTTAACTCCGCCCATGAGCCGACGGAATTGGGGGGCAATCCTTTTAGCCAAGTGCGATCTGTTCCATCCAACATCATAGTGAAATACTTAGCCACTGCCGTGTCGCTGACCTCCAACGGCTTCATTGCCATCTCATAACTCTCAATCTAGGCTCCAGGCTGCAAGTCGGCCGTGTAATTAGGCACCTTACAAGGCCCCTTGAAGTCCTTTCGCAAATGCTCATTACGTATGGCCGACACCAGACAAGGGACACCTCCGATTCTTGTGGCCACTCCTGCCTCAACCGAGGTTGCTGGATAAGCCGGAAAAGTTTGATGAGCCGCCTGCTCCGCTGCCAGTTGAACCACTCGCTTAGCCTCTTGTCGGATCCTCTCTTGATCCGCTAAGTTAAGGGCTCCATCCTGTGTCGGCTCATGCCTGTGTGGCCGGTTGCGGCGTTGAGCATTGCTTGACATGTCAGCTGAATCCATATGCCTACTGTAGCTTGGGCTCCGGCTTGGGCGAGGGGTTCAATGGATCTTGTCTCGACTGTAAGAATACGCATCCTGCTGCGCCAGAGCTATTTGAAGAAGTTCTCTCACCCTTCGCATTTCGATCGTCGCCGGAGAGCCGCCTTCCATCGGGAGAGCCGCCAAACGAGCCGACGTAGCAATGAGGTTTTCCAAAGGATTGTAGAAGTGACCCGATGGTGTTGGCACATAATGAGGCGGAGCGCTATGTACACGAGAGGGTTCCATCGCGCGTGGCTGAACCGGTGCCCCGGGTGTCATGATCCAATTTGCCTCTGGCGGGCTACTTGGGCCGGCCCCAGGCGTATGGAAAAGGTTCCTAGGATCGAGCGTCAGAGGTAGCCGTGACTGAGTTTTCTGATGCCTTCTTCTCATGACCTCGTTTGACGCGTTCAGATCCACCGAGAGTTGGAAATTCTCCGCTTGAAGCTGCTGAGCACGAGCGTCCAAAGCCGCCCGCTCCGCGGCCATCCTGACCTCTTCTGCTGCTAAATTCTCCTTAGCTTGTACCATCTCTTCACGTACGTGTGCCACCTCCGTGTCGTGCTGAACCTTATCCGCCGGCTCCACCACGGCAGTCAACAGAGCTGTCAGCTTATCTATGAG
>NC_041388.1:356941705-356950278 GCF_002162155.2 Triticum dicoccoides | reverse complement strand
GGGCGGAGTCTCCTGACCCGGCTGCTGCCGACCTGGTGGCTGTTGCTGCTGCAACTGTGGAGTACTGCCCGGGCTGCATGCCTGCCATGAAGACTCCGGCCCGATTCGGCGGCTCAAAGGGGTCCGGAATAATGCCGCCATCGGAACAGCCCCCGAGCATGCCATCCTGCAGCTGATACAAAGAGTCCGTCTCGACCGTTGATGATGTAGCGTCAGAAGAGATGGCCGTCTCACCGCCATCCACCGATCCTTCATAGTATTCACCACCGTGGATGCAACCTACAAAGGCATGCTTCACGACAGATTGAACACGGGTGGACCTCGCGCGCTGAGCCGTTTCGACGAGGTTGGTGTGGACGTCCGGCTCAGGGCCCAATTCGCCGATCCGGCCGATGAAGACATGAATTCCGCCTAAGGCGACCCGGTACTCGTACTCAATTGAGCCGGCCTCGGGGCCCCAGCCTTCGTCGTCAATGTAGAGCTTGCCGCGACGACTCTTGGTCATCCGGCCCACAACGTATCCCTTCAGCCCTTCAAAGTTGCCCTTCAAGAACTCAAATCCACCGTGCGCTGGCTCTACGGTGGGTGCCAACTGTCGTGGAATTGTCACGGCAGATGTCCTAGTAGAAGGACTTAGTCATAGGGCCATCGCAACTAGGAAGCTTAAAGGGGTTAATCGGGACAAAGGACACGAGAGGTTTTATACTAGTTCGGCCCCTTACGATGAACGTAAAAGCCTACGTCTAGTTGTGTTTGGAATTGCTGGGGTTTCGATCACCAAGAGGCTAATCTGCCGGCTTGGTTATCGATCTCTTGTTTTTTATCCTAAGTCGCCACCGGGTCGTCCCCTTATATACACGGATTGACGCCTGGCAGCCTACAGAGTCCCGGTTGGCTCATACAGCGTGTCCGGCTCGGTGACTTCTTTTACATGCCTTTCCTTACAAGTCTTTCCTTACATACAGCGGTTTACAATATTGGGCCTTAAGCCGCCTCTAGGCCTTAGGCATTCTATAATCTTTAATAAACTATTGCCTTGAATGTTTATTGGGCTTCCTTTGTGACCCGCCATTGGGGCTGACCCGGCCCCTCCTGGGTGGGTCATAGCTGATAGCTATATCCCCAACAAGTGGGAAGATGAAAATGAGAGGCAAACGACAAATAATGTAAATGCAAGAGATGAGAGTTTATGATAGGTAATTGATTTCTTGATGTAGATCCTCCATGAAAACGGCACCATAAATTCTTCCTGCTACTTCTTGAGCATGCGTTGGTTTTTCCCTTGAAGAGGAAAGGGTGATGCAACAAAGTAGAGATAAGTATTTCTATCAGTTTGAGAACCAAGGTATCAATCCAGTAGGAGGAACACACAAGTCCCTGAATACCTGCACAAACAATCAAACAACTTGCACCCAACACGATAAAGGGGTTGTCAATCCCTTCACAGTTACTTGCAAAAGTGAGATGTGATAGAGGTAGATAAACCGTAAAGTAAATATTTTTGGTATTTTTGGTTTACAAATCGGAAAGTAAAAGATTGCAAAAAGAGTAAATCGGAAACTAATATTGTGGATCGGAAACTTATATGATGGAAAATAGACCCGGGAGGCATAGGTTTCACTAGAGGCTTCTCTCAAGATAGCAAATAATACGATAGGCGAACAAATTACTCCCGAGCAATTGATAGAAAAGCGCAAAGTTATGATGATATCTAAGGCAATGATCATGAATATAGGCATCACGTCTGTGTCAAGTAGACCAAAACGATTCTGCATCTACTACTATTACTCCACACATCGACTGCTATCCAGCATGCATCTAGAGTATTAAGTTCATAAAGAACAGAGTAATGCATTAAGCAAGATGACATGATGTAGAGGAATTAACTCATACAATATGATGAAAACCCCATCTTTTTATCCTCGATGGCAATAATACAATACGTGCCTTGCTGCCCCTACTGTCACTGGGAAAGGACACCGCAAGATTGAACCCAAATCTAAGCACTTCTCCCATTGCAAGAAAAACCAATCTAGTTGGCCAAACCAAACCGATAGTTCGAAGAGAATTACAAAGATATCAAATCATGCATATAAGAATTCAGAGCAGATTCAAATAATATTCGTAGATAAGCTGATCATAAATCCACAATTCATCGGATCTCGGCAAACACACCGCAAAAAAGTACTACATCGAATAGATCTCCAAGAACATCGAGGAGAACATAGTATTGAGAATCAAATGGAGAGAAGAAGCCATCTAGCTACTAGCTATGGACCCATAGGTCTGTGGTAAACTACTCACGCTTCATCAGAAGGGCAACAGAGTTGATGTAGAAGCCCTCCGTGATCGAATCCCCCTCCGGCAGGGTGCCGAAAAAGGTCCTTAGATGGGATCTCACAGGTACAGAAGCTTGCGATTGTGGAAAAGTGTTTTCGTGGATGCGTTTGTTGGTTTGGGGATATATGGGAATATATAGGCGCAAGAATTCGGTAAGGAGGTGCACGAGGGGCCCATAAGGGTGGGGGCACGCCCTACCCCCCTGGGCGCGCCCTCCGTCCTTGTGGCTGCCTCGTGGCTCCTCCGACTTCATCTCCAAGTCTCCTGGTTGTATTTTGGTCCAAGAAAAATCATCATGAAGGTTTTATTCCGTTTAGACTCCGTTTGGTATTCCTTTTCCGCGAAACACAAAAACAAGGAAAAACAGGAACTGGCACTGGGATCTAGGTTAATAGGTTAGTCCCAAAAATAATATAAAATAGCATAATAATGCATATAGAACATCGAAAACAGATAATATAATAGCATAGAACAATAAAAAATTATAGATACATTGGAGACGTACCAGTTGTCAATCCCCTCGCCTTGCTAGTCGCAAGGTTAAAAGAAAATAATGGAGAGTAAATAAAAGAGAAATTATGTAAACGCAAGGATTGATGAGAATAGACATGGAGGCCATAGGTTCACTAGTGGCATCTCTCTCGAAAGTAGGTAATGGCATGGTAAACACATTATTGTTGGGAGATTGAGAGAAAAGCAGCATTCATATCAGTGGTCATTCATGGCATATTCTTGTATAGGCATCACATCTGTGATAAGTAGATTGTAATCCAACTGTAACTACTACTATTATTCCACTCCGAAACAGCTATCCAGCATGCATCTCAAGGTATTAACTTTAATGAAACAAAGTGACATAGTAAGAAAGATGGCATGCTGTAGACAGAAAGAAATGTAGGAATAAGATTAAACCCCATCATTTTATCCTTAGTGGCAAATATACAAATACATGTCTTGTCCCTTTCTGTTACTGGGATATAGAACACCGCAAGATTGAACCCACTACTATGCACCACTCCCTCTGAAGAATTACCCAACTATCATCTTCTCTTTGCCTAAGTAGTGCACGTATACAACTGAGAATTGTATTAGGTGTGTTGGAGACAGAAGAGACCAGTTAAATTTGATTTCAGAGTTGTTTGATAGAGACCGCATTCATCCTACACCTTCATGGATTTGTTGTCCTGCAAACCCTTCGCTAGGAGGCCCAAAAAAGTTTACAAGAATAGAACTTATGTAGTAGACATCATTCAGCCCCCCCCCCCCATCTAAACCATGGTATCGAGTCTGCTTCCCATGGTTCACCATCGCTGGAGTTACTTTAGATACAACCTCGTCCACCACATTAGGTGGTCCATTAACACCATCGCCCGCTGCAATAGATTTGATTCAATGACACCGACTTCCACTACATCAGCTTTGTTTCACTGACTCCGCCTTCCACCTCATCGGGTCTGCTTCATCAAGCGGCAACTTACGCGCTTCACCGACGCCTGCATCCACTACATTGTATAGTTACACCGCTGCCCTCTTCCATTGCATTGTACCACTACATCGCTACCCAAGATCTAGATGCATACACGGATAGCCAACACAAGTGAATTACCCTCAATGAATATGTAGTGACCCACCTAGTCGCGACAATGTCCAAAAGACCCGATGTACTAGGTAACCATAAATCCATGCGCTCTATATTGTTCTAACATTGTTTTATATCCCGTTGTTATTCTCTTATGTCATATGCTTGTACAACACTTACTTTTTTAACTTATATGTCTTCTGGGGGCCTCTCATCCGAAATAAGAAAAACAATTTTTTTAGTGAAGCATAGCCATGTTTGGGGATCTAGTACACATGCTTGCTTTACAGTCGTATACCCTTGTAAGTACATGTCCTCTTGCATTACAACAAGGTCGAACCCTCTTATCATATTAACAATTCACCCTAAAAAAATGCAGAGTGAGGAGAAAAGAGCACTCAGATTGCACTTCCAAGCAACTAGAGCCATGGAATTCTTCCACTAATACATGTGTGAATAGCACAGACCCCTCATCACTGACGTGTCTCTGGCCACGGGTTAGTGAATTGGCTGCCTTGGAAAGAGGCGTCAGTGATGAGTCTTTGAGAGCTATCCTTGACAGTTACCACTTACAGGTCAAGTTTAGACGAACCAGTCATAAGTGCCTCGAGCTCGTCCACCTCGGTCTGATGATATGGTATCATATACGGGTTTCCATAGGTGACCAGTTAGTGATATTTAGTCATCACATATCTCCCCATTGAGTAGCATGTCGTTGGTGTATGTTCTGAATCTATATCTTCTTCCTGCGTGGAGGAAATGTGAAACCGAGGAGTTTGAATGCATTTCATGCTTCCTCGATCACCAGAGCGTTGCGGTTGCAAGGCTACTCGTTCATCTACCAGTTTGTGGGTTCCTAATGGCACGCCTTGAACCGACTGGCCAACGAGGATTCCGACGAAGAGAAAAGGGAGGCACATAGGTAAAGCTGACGACTGGTGGATGGAGTGGGAGGATAGGGTGGTTGAGCGAAGACCTTGGGTTGCTTGGGGAGATGACTCTCAGGACATGGTTTGCACTTATTCCAATCAATTAACAGGCATGTTGGGCCAGCCAAAATCACACATGATTCCTCTTTTTACCGTAACTAGAGCATTACACATGGTTTCTTTGCCTGAAACGTGTGTGATGTTCTGTCGCATACCATTACTTCGCATTTTTCACCCAGGTGCCACGGACAAACAGTGTGAAATGTCACTTCAATGGGGTTTTATTAACTATGAGCAGTGAGTGATCTAAAATTTGTTGTTTCTATACAGTGAACCATCTAGACTAAGCAGTATACCCAAAAAAATAGTACTCCCTCCGTTTTTATTTAGTCCGTGTATTAGTTCGTTAAAGTAAAACTTTGTGAACTTCGACAAAGTTTATAAACAAAAATATTAACATATACAATAACAAATCTGTACCATTAGATTCTTTATTGAATGTACTTTCACATCATATATATATTTGTTATGGTAGATATTTATTTATTTTTTCTATAAACTTGTCAAAATTTACGAAGTTTGACTTCAGTCCAACCTAATATGTAGAGTAAATAAAAACGGAGGGAGTACTAATATTCTACGTAATCTAATAAATAATGGAAATCGGAAGTACTCGCATTGATAGAGATGCATGATCTATAAAGTGTATCCCGAAGACATATATACTCCTACGTACCAGTTGGCTCAAATGTGGTGATTAGTAAGAACCCCCATTTTCAACAAGAAAAAAGTGGTAGTAACAAATCATGCATGGACATTCATATGTTTTTTTCCCTTGGCATGTGCATGTGTGTGTACTACAAAGGAGATGACGGGCTAGCTTAGCTAGTGACCACATCCATAAAGGAGAGAGCAATAAAGCCCAACGTACAGCAGGGTGGGGAAGAAAAGGATGAACAGTGAGCGGCATAAATGGCGGCAGGCAGGCAGCCGGTGGCAGTCATCCAACTTAACTCCGGCCGGCATATCCTCCCTCAACATGCAAGAAATTATTTATGGGACATGGCACGGAGCCATTCATTCATTCACTTTGTTTCTGGTCCATGCACAAACCCTAGCATGGCACTAGCGGCTCTAGGTACCCAAGCCTAGCTACATGTACATATTGGCTCGGTTCAGACAAACTGTTGCGTTTAGCACTGCTGTGTTTAGCTACCACGTGGTCGTGAATTCAATACATGGCCATGGATGAATGCATGAATGAATGGATGAGTGAATGCTACTCCTACTTTGATTTTATGAGTGATATGCGCGCGCGCGCGCACATGAACCGGTGAAGACGATAGTACTAGCAATATAGGCTGTGGGTACTACCTCAGCATCAACCATCAAGCAACATTAACTATTCATCCAACAATGGCACTATATGCGTTTTCTGTTCGATTCACTTTCGAACGTGGTACTATGGTAATTCTGATAACAATGGCTCGATCTGCAATATGCGAAAACATATATACATCCCATGACCATTGAGACTTTTCTCTTGCGGAAAAACTTTCAATCTATTCATCTTCAATTATGGCAGTACAATGAACACCAGAAATAAAAAATATATCGAGATCTTTAGACCACCTAGCAACGATTACAACACTAAAGCGAGCCGAAGGCGCGGCGCCATCATCGCCCCTCCATCACCGGAGTCGGGCACAACTTGTTGTAGTAGACAGTCGGAAAGTCGCCGTGCTAAGGTCCCATAGGACCAGCGCACCAGAATAACAACCGTCGCCAATGAAGAATAACGTAGTTTGGAAGGATTCAACCCGATGACACACGAAAGTAGACGAACAACAACGAGATCCGAGCAAATCCATCAAAGATAGATCCGCTGAAGACACACCTCCACACACCCACCAACGATGCTAGATGCAACGCCGGAACGGGAGCTAGACGGAAAGACCTTTATTTCATCTTCAGGAAGCCGCCGCCGTCTCGCCTTTCTGAGCAGGACACAAACCCTAACAAGACATGAAAAAACGAAGCCCTCACACCTGCCCTTGTCAGGATCCACCGCGCCTCCATGGCCCTAGGGCCACCGGAGACGAGGCGGACCTGCGGCGACGCCAACGAGAGACAGGATCTCTAGCTTTCTTTCTTGAAGGAGGAGGAGCGACGTGACATTAGATCTAAGTCGTCTGCACCGACACAACTCTCTACCGTTAATTAGATCATAACAAAGCTGCCTCGTGCGGTAGGATTCATGTGGAGGAGAATCTATGTGCATGTGCTACAGCAACATATGTGGTAAAATTCCGCAAAGAAAGTAAACATATGTGGTAAAACACACGACTACTACTATTTCTGTTCTACTATACCCGAGAAACCATGCGTGCACAGAAGTCAAAGGAATATTGAATCTATTAGAGTTACTCATGACAAATAACTATGCATAGCACTACCCAACGATACTAGTAAGATCATTCACTAACATACAAGACATCAAGGTTCCTTTTGGATCTAAACATTTTCACATGATTCCTATGCAGTTCCAATCCTTAGGAAATTAGCCTATTAAGTCCTTCGGGGGTCATTGGATTGTTGCTGCAAATTTTCTATGGATTGCATGTTCATGTCTCTACTTTGATAGAAATTAATACCTACTTCGAAAAAAAATCAGTTATTTATGTTTTCTAGACACGAGTGATTTGGCACCCGTGAGCATGAACAGTAAAATAAAAATAGTTCAAAATTGTAAAAAAAAATCTGCTTTTTTTTACAACAAACACGTTATGTCTTCTATCTACGTGTGGATTTCCTGAAGACGGAAATATTTTGTGATCTGGGAAAAAATAACAGCTCTCGAGACCTTCGAAAATAACCTTTTTACAGATAATATTTGTTTTCCTAGATCATCAAAAATGGTTGAATCCGAGGACGACGACGCTTGAGTGTCGCTCCCTTCCTGAAGGCATTGTTGTTGAAGACCTCGTTTTCCTTTTGGTGTCAGGAGATGTTTGGTGCAGATATCGTCATTGCTGCAATTTGTCGATAGCATATCTGATCGCTTTGGAGTTTTTTATTTTTATTTTCTCGCCCACGCATAGCTTTGGTCTTATATGAGTTTGCTAGGTTTTGGTGTGTTTTTGTTTGCGTTGGTGTTGGTTGTGTGCATCATAATTATGCAGAGGCCGGGTGAATGCTCATTGCGCATCATGTTGATGCTCCATTTTGAGCCAATAAAATTCACCCTTTACCAAAAAAGATCACCAAAAATGACATTTTTCATGAAAATTTGTACGTATGTAAAAATCATGAACATGTTAGTTGTCAATGAAGTCTACTGTTCACCTGGGAGCGTATGCGCCAGGGCTCCATTTTGGATATCTGACTTTTCCGTTCCCTATGTTCGATGCAAACAACTATCTTTATAAAATTTCTATGTTTTATGAACTTATATTATGCACATATGTTGAACGATTATTTGGCATGTTGGGAGGCACCTTTCTACTCGTCAATACACACATCACGAGACAAGGAGGGTTATAGTTAAGTGGTTTCCTATACACTCGGCCATGTTGATTTTTTTCCAGTAACAGCAATGGGCTTAGGCATCTCTAACATGGCTCACCTTGCCTATATATATGAACTTGACGGTCCAGACACTTTTAGGCTCCATCGTGGACCCTTATTTTGAGTAAGCCAGTCCAGACGTCCAAAATCCCCCTGGC
>NC_041388.1:356937350-356941354 GCF_002162155.2 Triticum dicoccoides | reverse complement strand
ATTTCCACATTTGTAATTAATGCATACATTTCTATGATATAATTGTAATGGTCCTTGAATATGGGATTCAGAGGAAAATTCGTTTGCACATGTGGAAACATAAACACAAAGAAGTTTCCTAGTCTCGCCTCTAAGACTAGCTTATGTGTTGCATGATGATCCCATTTTGTTGATCGTAGGGCATTTGTTAAAGTAACAAGGATGCCAGAAATGATGGGTGCACACTGTTAGCGGGGCAATGGTGTTGGACATACCCAACTAAATGATATACTTTGAGATCACATCGTCACTATGTTATAAGTATAATCATGCAAGTGTTAATGTATACTCACTTCCTTCGACCATGAGAGTATCGAGTAACTTTATGACAAACGATGTACTTTGGGGTTTGTCAAACGTCACTCATAATAGGGTGATTATAAAGACAAATTTTGGGTCCATCGGAAAAATATGCCTAGGGACTTGATAGCTCAAGATTGCGATTTACTCCTCCGATGATTAAGACATAATTTTTGGGCCGTATTACGGCATCCATCATCTTCTAGCCAGACACAATGTGATATGATCATGGAGATGCCGGAATTCAAAAACGAAAAACGAGAACAAAAAAGATAACGAGGATAACTTGGTATAGTGATCAAGTTAATGCTTCACATGGATAACGAAAGCCTAGCCTCGGGTTTTGCTATGTATCGTGAACAAACGACAATCATGTAGGTGAACTAATGGTTTGTATGATAATTATTCGGTTATGTGTATGTGTAGGTGTCAGTATGGATGCCCAAATCCTGCTATTGATTATTAACTGTAAGGTGTTTTGGTTCATGTCTGCACATTACGAAACCTCCGAGCTCACACACTTAAGGTACATCAATTGGTTGAGTGCTAAGATGTGTTAGGAGCACGGAAGAGTTGAACCGGAAATCTTTCCGCGTGGCCCGGGCGGCGATGCAAGACCTCTACATCAACCTCTGGCTGGCCATGCCGATGACGATGGTGATGAATGTGTGAATGAATGAATATCGACGGACTAAACCCTCTGGTTTATATAAGTACCGGGAATATCTAGGGTTTCACATGGTCGGTTGCCATCTAGGGAGAATCTAAAAGATATACTTGAAGTACGTGCCAAGTCTTCGGTTGAGGCAAATTAGAGGCCTCTAAGGTCCCTCCTCCTTAATGGGCTAGTAGTCCGGCCCATGTATTAGTCCAGCTAGGCTAGGACCTCCTAGTCCAGGACACCGTCACAAGTGATCTGATATAGTATCCATATATTTAGAACTTGGTAGACCCTCCAAAAAGAAAAAGGCCTAACTTATATGAAAGGATCTATAAACGGATGCCTATAAAAATGTTTTATCTATAGAACTTGACTTGTTGCAAAGATCTTTTTTTCGAACAAGTTCAAGGAGTTGACTACGACGGAATTGTCTCACCGTAGTGATGCTTTAGTCAGTTCGGGTTAGACTAGTAATTCCAGCATATCTCAATTACGAGATATGCAGACGGATATAAGAAACTGTATTCTTAAATGTAAATGCATCCAAGGACATGTATATGAGACAGTCCAAGGGCTTTTTTTAATTCAACGGATGTTGGAAGGTGTGTAAACTTCAGAGATCCAACAATGGACTAAAGCAAGCATAATGAAGTTGGAATCTATGTTTTGATTAAACAGTCAAAGAGTTTGACTTCATCAAGGATAGAGGAGATGCTTGTGTTTACAAGAAAGTAAGTGGGGGCGTAATAATAATTCCAATGGGAGTGTGATAATATTTCTAAGACTTTGTGTGGATGACACGTACATTGTTGATTGGAAACAATATAAATTTCTTGACACAAATTAGAACTTCATTGATAGTAATTTTGATGAAGAACTAGGTCTAGGAAACATACATATTGGGCATAAGAGCTAAGGATATAGAAGTGCCTAAAATGGTTGAGCCAAAATACATATTGTGGAGATACTAAATTAGTTTAGTATGGAAACCGACAAGAAGGGATTCTTGCCGAGGTCACATGGAAAGAGTTTTAGCAATACTAAGTGTCCTAAAACAGTCATGATCAAAACACATGAATGGGATTCCATACACATCTGTGTTTGGATTAATCATGTACCCCCATGGTATTAGAACAACCAGATATGTCAGGTGCTCCAAAATAGTGTGAGAAAGATACCAAAGTGATCAAGGTGTTGATCAAATGACAAGAGTGAAAAATATCCTTAAGTATCAAAGTAGGACTAAGGCTATATTTCTCGCATATGTAGATGATGAAGAGTTGGATGTATAGGGTTACACTGATGCAAGCTCATTATAAGTAGTTACATAGATGCAATGCTCATCATTGCTCTGAGTGATTTTCTACTTCAATCTTTCTTTGTAACATGGAATGGTAACACAATGTTTGAATTCTTCCAAGCAGATTACTGTGGCGGATTCTATAACAGAGACTAAAGTGGGTTGCCGCTTCAGAAGTGACAAAGGAGGGTGTTTGGATCAAAAGGTTCCTTTCCGAACTTGGATCAAAAGGTTCCTTTCCGAACTTGACATGGTTTCAAGATGGCTGAAGCCAATAGAACACTATGGAGGATAGTGGCTCCATGGCCCAGCGTGAGAAACAGAAGGTCCTACCGATAATTCAAGCATACACAAAATCCAATTCCACACTATTCTTAATTTTGTGAAAGCATGGAGACACGAAGATATGCAAGATACACACTGATATCTATCAAACGTACCTATAATTTATTATTGTTTCATGATATTAGTATACCACTTTTATATACTTTCCGCAATAATTTATACTATTTTCATTTGGACTAACCAGTTAATCCAGTCCCAAAGGTCAGTTCCTATTTTGTACTGTTTTAAGGATGTTAGGTGAAAACTTTATGGAGCCATAATGACCTATTTTTTGTGATTTTTATTGAAAATATTGGGGTTTTGGGTGAATAAATAATTGTAAGGCAGTGCACGAGGGCGGCTCGCGGCATTGGGCCTGTCTAGACCCCTCGCCGTGCGAGGGGATGCGTTGAGGGTCCTTAAGTCAGTTTGAGCTCTTCTTTCACTACATGAAAGCTAGTTTTATGGGGAAAATCCACTTAAAATTTCAACCTTATCAGGGCTATGGATCTTCAGATATTTAAGAAACAGTTATCGGCCTTAGAGACAATAACAGAGAAATTGAGGAGGGGAGGTCCAATCTCAGAGAGGGCCTTGCCCTTCAGGAGCCATGGAAGCCAAGGACCAAAGGGGAAAACCTCTCACAATCTAGGGGAGAGGCCAACGAGGGAAAAGAATGAGGGGGGCTCCCCCCCTCTTTCCTAGGGGCGTTGGAGCGCCACCGGAGGAATCTTATGTTGGAAACGTTGCATGCGAAACAAAAAAATCCTGCGCTCACCAAGATCAATCTAGGAGATGAACATCTACGAGGGGAGAGATAGCATCTACAAACCCTTGTAGATCGCTAAGCGGAAGCGTTAAGAAACACGGTTGATGTAGTCGAACGTCTTCATGATCCAATCACGATCCGTCCCGTGAACTCCCGATCAAAGTGCTGAACGGACGGCACTTCCGCGTTCAACACAAGTATGGCTTGATGATGCCTTCACCTCCTCGATCCAGCGAGCAACAGTGAAGTAGTAGCTCGAGTCCTCCGGCAGCACAACGACGTGATGGCAGTGGTGATGGAGAAATCTCGGCAGAGCTTCACTAAGCGGTGCGGAGAGAAGATGGACTATGAGGGAGAGGGAGGGCACCGCCATGGCATAGATGGAGTGCGGCTGCCCTCCCCCTACCCCTCTATATATAGGGGGAAGGGAGGAGGAGGGGCGCCCTAGGGTTTCCCCTAGGGGAGCGGCCACCACAGATGGGGGCGCCCCTAGGGAAACCCTAGGGTGGCTTGCCCCCCAAGCCAGGTGGAGGCAGCCCTAGGGGGCACCCGACCTCCTCTAGTGATCGTGCGAAGGGGTGAGGGGGCGCACAACCCCTTAGTGGGCTGGT
>NC_041388.1:356863284-356937025 GCF_002162155.2 Triticum dicoccoides | reverse complement strand
TTTCGATTCTCTTGGCCATAAACCGGTACCCTTAGAACACTTCTGGAATCCAATACCCTTCATCTATCAATCTTCACCTCCAGACCATTCGAGAGTTCCTCGTCACGTCCAAGATCTCATTAGGGACTCGGAACAACCTTTGGTTAAGTGTGTAGACCATACGGGTTCGATAACTATGCATACATGACCAAGAAACCTCTACGTCCAATAACCAATAGCGGGACCTAGATGTCCATATTGGTTCCTACATATTCTACAAAGATCTTTATCGGTCGAACCTCAGTGTCAAGGATTCAGATAATCCCATATGCAGTTCCCTTTGTCTATAGTTATGTTACTTGCCCGAGATTCGATCATCGATATCACCATACCTAGTTCAATCTCGTTACCGACAAGTCTCTTTACACGTTCTGTAATACATGACCTATGGCTAACCCATTAGTCACATTGCTTGCAAGCTCATTGTGATGATGTATTACCGAGTGGGCCCTGAGATACCTCTCCGTCACACGAAGTGACAAATATCAGTCTTGATCCATGCCAACTGAACAGAGATCCTTGGAGATACCTATAGAGCACCTTTATAGTCACCCATTTACGTTGCGACGTTTGGTACACACAAGGTACTCCTACGGTGTCAGTGAGTTGCATGATCTCATGGTCATAGGAACATATACTTGACATGCAGAAAATGATAGCAATAAACTTGACATGATCATATGTTACGTTCATAGTTTAGGTCTTGTCCATCACATCATTCTCCTAATGATGTGATACTGTTATCAAATGACAACTCATGTCTATGGCTAGGAAACCATAGCCATCCTTTATCAACGAGCTAGTCCGGTAGAGGCTCACTAGGAACATGTTGTTGTCTATGTATCCACACATGCATTTGAGTTTCCGACCAATACAATTAAAGCATGCATGGATACTAAACTATTACGGTGAACAAGGAAATATAATAATAACCACTTTATTATTGCCTCTGGGGCATATTTCCAACAGTCTCCCACTTGCACTAGAGTCAATAATCTAGTATTACATGGTAATGAATCTAACACCCATAGAGTTCTGGTATTGATCATGTTTGCCCATGGAAGAGGTTTAGTCAACGGATCTACAGCATTCAGATATGTATGTACTTTGCAAATGTTTATGTCCTCCTCCTTGACTACACCATGGATGGAGTTGAAGCGTCACTTTATGTGTCTGGTCCTCTTGTGAAACCTTAGTTCCTTGGCTAGAGCAATGGCACCAGTGTTGTCAAAGAATAGAGTCATTGTGTTCAGTACACTGGGCACAACTCCAAGATCTATCATGAACTGCTTCATCGAGACACCTTCCTTCGCTACCTTCGGGGCAGCTATATACTCCGCTTCGCATGTAGAATTGCTACTTCTTGAGCTCGTGTTGGTTTTTCCCTTGAAGAGGAAAGGGTGATGAAGCAAAGTAGAGATAAGTATTTCCCTCAGTTTGAGAACCAAGGTATCGATCTAGTAGGAGGTACACGCAAGTCTCCAATCTATGCACCTGCACAAACAAATCAAACACTTGCACCCAACGTGATAAAGGGGTTGTCAATCCCTTCACGGTAACTTGCAAGAATGAAATATGATAGAGATAGATATAAAAGATTACTAAAACGTACAACAAAGTAAAAACAAATAAATTGCAGCAAAGTATTTTTGGGTTGTTTGGTTTATAGATCTGAAAATATATGATGGGAAGTATGCCCGGGGGGCATAGGTTTCACTAGAGGCTTCTCTCTTGAAAGAAAATAATATGTGGGTGAACAAATTACTGTCGAGCAATTGATAGAAAAGTGCAAAGTTATGACGATATTCAAGGCAATGATTATGAATATAGGCATCATGTATGTGTCAAGTAGACCGACTCCTGCCTGCATCTACTACTATTACTCCACACATCGATCGCTATCTAGCATGCATCTAGAGTATTAAGTTCATAAGAACAGAGTAACGCCTTAAGTAAGATGACATGATGTAGAGAGATAAACTCAAGCAATATGATTAAAACCCCATTTTTTTACCATTGATGGCAACAATACAATACGTGCCTCCCTACCCCTACTATGTCACTCGGTAAGGACACCGCTGATGAAGCTATGTACCTAGGATAGGGTCACAGGCCTGACCTACACACCCTCCCCTAGGACATCACCCAAAAGTCAGAAGCATTCAAGGGATACCATCATCCACTCGACAGAAGCATTCCACTCGAAACACTCAATGTCACTCGACCATAGCAATAATCACTCGACGGACAGAAGATCGAAAGCCACTCTAAACAGCAACGGTTGGACGTTTACTTTGTAGACTCAATGGTCATTTATGTCACTTCATAACTCGCGTTACCAGAAATGCCCCATCTTTATGTACCTTAAACATTGTGTAACTGAGGGTGGGAGGGGCCTGGCAAACTCTATATAAGCCACCCCCCCTCCTCAGGGACAAGGGTTCGCACCCCCTGTAACATCACACACATATAATCCAGTCGACCACCTCACGGCACCGAGACGTAGGGCTATTACTTCCACCGTGAAGGGCCCGAACTCGTAAATCTTGTGTGTACAACTTCGCCATAGCTGGGATCTTGCCTCCTCATACCTAACCCCATTCTACTGTCAGTCTTAGAACCATGACAGTTGGCACCCACCGTGGGGAAGGTGTCTTAGCGACTTTTTGGTGAAGTTGCGATTTTTCTGATTCCCATCATCATTGCTTCCGGTGGTGGATTGGCTGAGGGCCGCGAGATCCGTCTCGGCGCGCTTGTCTTTGTTGCCGACGACTCCAGCTGGCTTCAGGAAACTCTCCTTGACGTCGAGGTGCTCCCCGTCCGTGGGGCGACGCACTTTCGCACGTGCGCTTGTGGCGTCCTTCTCCGGCAGCCGTCGACCCAATATCGGTCGGCTCCCGTGGTGTCCTCGCTCCCCGCTGTTCGCCGACGCAAACGATCTGGTCGGTCGCGGCTTCAGCGATGGGTGAAACACGCAGTGGCTCATCAGTCGGCCACCCCACAAGTCACGATAATCGAACCCGACAAAACTCTCTACGACCTGTTCGACCTGTCGACTAGCTCCATCGACACCGCATCAGAATGCGATAGAAACGATCCTGCGGCTGAAGTCTTGATGGCCGACGGACCACATAGTCCTCCTGGCTTCCACCACGACGACGGCGGTGATCCGTCACGTGTTCACGAGGAGTACCGCCCCGAACCCCTTTCTTTGCAGCAGAGAGAAGAGCTTCGCCGCCGCAACATGGATGCGCTCCACACGCCCATCGTTGGGGAAACCTCCGAGGCCCGGGCCTTGGAGGAGGCGCGCCTAGCCAACTTGGCTGAGCGAACTCGACTGGAGAACCTTCAGCGTGCACTCGACGAGCATGCTCGACAGCGGGTTCCTGAGTCCAGTCGACGACAGCTTTTTCTGCCTCAACCTCAGGTATACTGCACTCCGATTCAAAATCTCATAGCTGTAGCCCGTATAGCAGAGTCAATTCAGCCTTCCCAATCAGAGGCTGGCACAGGCTTGATGCAGATTCGAGCCTTACTCCGGGCAGCAGGAGAGCAGAACACAGCAGTGTCTCAGCTGCGAAATAGGATTCATAGCAGATCTATGATGGCAGACATAGTTCACCGAGCATTATGATCGCCCCCGCGGCGTGAAGGACGTGCACACCGGTAGGATCAGTACAGAGACCACGAGCATTATGATCACCGACTCGGCCGTGATTACCGTCGTCGAGTGCCCACACCTCCTCCGAGGAGTGGATCGTATGTGCCTCGGCAATATGATGACAGACGCCCTCACAGTGGCGAGCAAAGAATACCAGTCGACCCAAGGGAGCTAGGCTTTGATGCGAGATCTATTCTCATTCAAGGTCTAGTTGACAGGAACAAAGCACACAGGGAGAGCCTTGACAGAGATCACTCGACTGGCAGCAGAGTTCATGTTTCAGGTCCAAAGTGTTTCAACAGAGTCATCAGAGCCGCGGTGATTCCTCCCAACTTCAGGTTGGCGACTGGAGTCAGCAAGTTCACTGGTGAGTCCAAGCCTGACACTTGGCTTGAGGATTACCGAGTGGCTGTGCAGATTGGTGGCGGCAACGATGAAGTGGCCATGAAGCATCTTCCTATGATGTTGGAAGGTTCAACCAGAGCGTGGTTGACTCAGTTAGCACGAGGGCAGTATATTCAGTTGGGAAGAACATGCCCGAGTGTTTGTTAGAACCTTTGAGGGTATTTGCAAGCGGCCAGCAGGGTTAACAGAATTACAGCATTGCGTGCAAAAACCGAATGAGACTTGGAGAGATTACATTCAGAGGTGGACCACTTTGCATCACACAATGGAAAATGTATCCCAGGATCAAGCAGTTTGTGCCTTCAAGGAAGGCGCTAAATATCGAGAACTGGTCCTGAAATTCGGTCGGACAGGAGATATGTCTCTGACTCGGATGATGGAAATAGCCACTCGGTACACTAATGGAGAAGAAGAGGATCGACTCTGCAGTGGAAAGAGCAAACCAGTCGGTAAGGACACCGGTGGAGGCAATTCCAATCAGAAATAGAAGCGTAAACCTGAACCTGCAGGACCTGGTGAAACTGCAGCAGTGATTCAAGGAAAATTTAAAGGGAAACCTAAGGGGCTCTGGACCCCCAAGAAAGTGAAAGATCAAGCCGGATATGATGTGTTTGATTTGCCATGTCACATTCACACCAAGAAGGATGAAGAAGGCAATCTGATTTATCCTAAGCATACCACTCGACAGTGTCGGGTGCTGATCGATCAATTCCGTGAGAAACAGCCTAATGAGAAGGAAAAGGAATCTGACAAGGTGAGGAAAAAGAGGAAGATGATAGTTTTCCTAATGTCAATTCCACCCTAGTGATTTTTGCTGATGTTGAGAGCAAAAGTGGACTAAAAGTGATCAACAGAGAAGTGAATATGGTTGCTCCGGCAAGGACAACATACCTGAAGTGGTCACAAACAGCTATCACATTCAACCAGTCTGATCACCCTGCTCGCATAGCCACTCCAGGGAGGCAAGCGTTGGTGGTCGACCTAGTTGTTGGGGTACTCGATTGACCAAAGTGTTGATGGATGGTGGTAGTGGTTTGAATATCCTTTACGCTGAAACCTTGAAAGGGATGGGCATTCTGATGTCCAAACTTAGTGAGAGCAACATGAGCTTTCACAACGTCATCCCTGGCAAGAAGGCTGAATCACTCGGCCAGATAACCCTGGACGTGGTTTCCGGTGATTCAAAAAATTACCGTAAGGAAAAGTTGACATTTGAAGTAATGGATTTCCAGAGTGCTTATCATGCTATTTTGGGGAGGCCTGCATACGCGCGCTTTATGGTTCGACCATGTTACGTGTATCTCAAGTTGAAAATGCCTGGCCCCAGAGGAGTGATCATGGTCACTGGCAATCGGCAGAAGGCAGAGGAATGCTTCGAGAAGGGTTCTAAAATTGCTGACGCACAAATGGCAGCAGTTGAAATGCAAGAGTATCAGAAAAATGCAGATCCGAGTGATTTGTTGCGAGCCAAGAAGCCTGCCACAGATTCTGCATTTTAGTCATCCGGAGAAACAAAGCCGATTCATATTCACCCGACCTATCCTAATGCTTCTCCTACTCATATCTCAACATCACTCAACGGCAAATAGGAAGAAGCGCTCATCCAGTTCCTCCGTGAGAACTGGGACATCTTTGCATGGAAACCTTCTGACATGTCGGGTGTACCCAGGGGACTGGCTGAGCACCATTTGCGAGTCGACCCAAAAGTGAAACCAGTCAAGGAACATCTTAGACGGTCTGCCGTACAAAAGAGAAAAGCAATTGGCGAGGAAGTGGCTCGGATCCTAGTAGCTGAGTTCATCCTAGAGATTTACCACTCTGAGTGGCTCGCCAATGTTGTCATGGTGCCCAAGAAGGCGATTCACTTCGTATGTGCATTGACTTCAAGCATATCAATCGAGCCTGCCCGAAAGATCATTTCCCTCTCCCCCGTATCGACCAAATCATCGACTTGACTACGGGGTGTGAGCGTTTGTCTTTTCTAGACGCATATTCCGGGTATCATCAGATCCGACTGTATGGACCCGGTGAGATAAAAACAGCTTTCATCACTCCATTTGGGTGCTTTTGTTATGTCACCATGCCATTCGGTCTCAAGAACGCTGGTGCCAAATTTATGAGGATGATTCAGAAGTGCCTGCTCACTCAAATCAGTCGGAATGTGGAAGCGTATATGGATAACATTCTAGTCAAGTCACGTAAAGGTTCCGACCTGCTGACTGACCTCGCTGAAACCTTTGCCAACCTAAGAAGGTATGATATCAAGCTTAATCCGGCGAAATGCACATTCGGAGTTCCAGGAGGAAAGTTACTCGGTTTTCTCGTTTCCAAACGAGGGATCGACGCGAACCCAGAGAAAGCTGGGGCCATACTCTGGATGAATCGCCCTATGCGTGTGCATGATGTTCAGAAGCTTACTGGTTGTTTGGCCGCCTTGAGTCGATTCATCTCTCGCCTCGGTGAAAAGGCATTGCCTCTTTACCGACTGATGAAGAAATCTGATAAGTTGTTTGCAGAGCTCAAAACCCTGCTTTCCACCTAGCCGGTGCTTGCTGCCCCAATCAGCAAAGAGCCTTCACTGCTTTATATTGCAGCCACTAGACAAGTTGTCAGTACAATACTTACGGTCGAGCAGGAAGAATAAGGAAAAACCTATAAATTTCAGCATCCAGTGTACTATATTTCTGAAGTCATGACTCCATCCAAGCAAAGATATCAACATTATCAGAAGCTTGTCTATGGAATTTACATGACCACGGAGAAGGTTGCACATTATTTCTCCGATCACTCCATTACAGTCGTCAGTGACGCACCATTGTCAAAAATTCTGAACAACAGAGATGCAACTGGTCGAGAAGAAAAGTGGGGGATTGAACTCCTTCCCTTGGATATCAAGTTTGAGGCAAAGAAAGCTATCAAGTCCCAAGCAATAGCAGATTTCCTCGCCAAGTGGGTCGAGCAGCAACAACCGACTCAGATTCACTCGGAGCATTGGACCATGTTCTTTGATGGATCCAAGATGCTAAATGGTTCTGGTGCTGGGATGGTATTGGTATCCCCTCGGGGAGACAGACTCAGCTATGTTCTTCAGATCCATTTTGATTCTTCCAACAATGAAGCTGAATATGAAGCACTTCTGTACGGGTTGTGTATGGCCATTTCACTCGGTGTCCGTCGCCTAATGGTCTACGGCGACTCAGATTTGGTGGTTAATCAAGTAATGAAGGAGTGGGACATCAGAATCCCGACTATGACTGGCTATTGTAATGCAGTGAGAAGGTTAGAAAAGAAGTTTGAGGGGTTAGAGCTCCATCATATACCCCGACTGAAAAATCAAGCATCTAATGATTTGGCAAAGATAGGCTCCAAGCGTGAGCCTTTTCCTAGTAATGTGTGCTTGGAGCACCTTCACACGCCGTCCGTCCAAGAGGATCCCTTCACTGAGGAGCCCCCACAACCTAAGAGCCCTACTGATCCGACTGAAGTTGAAATCCCAGCCGTGGTCGACTTAGTCATGGAAGTTTTGGTCGTCATACCCGATTGGACAGTGTCGTACATTGCATATATTCTCAGGAAAGAGCTCCCAGAGGATGAAGAAGAGGCCCGTCAGATTGTCTGTCGATCTAAAGCTTTCACAGTAATGGGTAGACAACTTTGCATAGAAAGTGGTACCAGAGTTGCTCAGAAGTGCATAACACCGGAAGAAGGTCGAGTGATCCTCAACGACATCCACTCGGGGACCTGTGGTCACCATGCGTCCTCTCGGACCATTGTGTCCAAAGCATACCGAGCGGAATTATATTGGCAACGAGCAAATCAAATGGCAAAAGACATAGTCCACAGATGTGAAGGTTGCCAGTTCTACTCCAACATGTCTCACAAGCCGGCATCAGCCCTGAAGACCATTCCACTCATCTGGCCCTTTGCTGTTTGGGGGTTAGATATGGTTGGACCTCTGAGGACTGGCAGAAGTGGCTTCACCCATGTGCTCATAGCCGTCGACAAGTTCACCAAATGGATTGAAGCCAAGCCTATCAAAAACCTCGAAGCAAGTACTGTTGTAAGCTTCATTAGAGAACTAACATTCAGATATGCTGTCCCACATAGCATCATCATAGATAATGGGTCAAACTTTGATTCTGATGAGTTCAGAGCCTTTCGCGCCTCCCAAGGCACTCGGGTCGACTATGGTTCAGTCGCCCATCCCCAGTCGAATGGACAAGCAGAAAGAGCAAACGGATTGATTCTCAAAGGACTGAAACCCCGATTGATGCGTGACCTCAAGCATGCAGCAAGCGCCTGGGTCGATGAACTTCCGTCCGCGCTTTGGGGATTGAGAACAACTCCTAATCGGTCGACTGGCCGAACTCCATTCTTCTTAGTCTATGGGGTTGAAGCTGTGCTTCCGAGTGACTTTCTTCGTAATGCCCCGCAAGTAGAACTCTTCTCAGAAGCTGAAGCAGAGCAAGCCCGTAAGGATGCTGTTGACCTTCTGGAAGAAGAAAGAGAGATGGCACGGATCCGGTTGACCATCTATCAGCAAGACCTGCGTCGATTCCACGCCAGAAACGTGAGAGGTCGAGCATTTCAAGAGGGAGACCTGGTTGTTCGAGTGGATCAGCAGAAACCACACAAGGTCGCTCCTGCTTGGGAAGGCCCCTTCATCGTCACCAAATTGCTTCACAATGGAGCTTATCGCCTCTACAATGTGGAGCACCATAAAGACGAGCCACACGCTTGGAATGTGGAGCTGCTCCACCCCTTTTATACTTAAGCATTCAGATTGTTGGGATGTAATAAGAAATACATTCTAGTTTGATTATCAAAGACACAGTTTCACAGCCTCCTAGATGATTGTTGTTCCTTTTTTAAGTGTTCTAAATCCCCCAGTGGGTGCCTTAGCTGAGAATCTTCTTTGCCTAAGTTCCAAAAAATCCTACGGAGTGATGGGCAAGTCTCTCACTCGGGGGCTTAGCTGCGAATCTGTTTCACCTAAGTATAAAAAATCCTACCGAGTGGTGAGAAACCCTCCCACTCAGGGGCTTAGCTGAAGTTCAGTACTCGCCTAAGCATAAAAAATCCTACCAAGTGGTGAGCAACCCTCCCACTCGGGGGCTTAGTTGCAGTCCAGTATCGCCTAAGTATAAAAAATTCTACCGAGTGCTGAGCAACCCTCCCACTCAAGGGCTTAGCTGCAGTCCAGTTGAGGGAGTCCTGGATTAGGGGGTCTCCGGACAGCCGGACTATATCCTTTGGCCGGATGTTGGACTATGAAGATACAAGATTGAATACTTCGTCTTGTGTCCGGATGGGACTCTACTTGGCGTGGAAGGCAAGCTAGGCAATACGGATATGTATATCTCCTCCTTTGTAACCGACCTTGTGTAACCCTAGCCCTTTCCGGTGTCTATATAAACCGGAGGGTTTAGTCCGTAGGACAACATACGATCATACCATATGCTAGCTTATAGGGTTTAGCCTCTCTGATCTCGTGGTAGATCAACTCTTGTAATACTCATATCATCAAGAATAAATCAAGCAGGATGTAGGGTTTTACGTCCATCAAGAGGGCCCGAACCTGGGTAAAACATCGTGTTCCCTGCCTCCTGTTACCATCCGCCTTAGACGCACAGTTCGGGACCCCCTACCCGAGATCTGCCGGTTTTGACACTGACATTGGTGCTTTCATTGAGAGTTCCTCTGTGTTGTCGCCGTCAGGCTTGATGGCTCCTACTATCATCGATAGCGATGCAGTCCAGGGTGAGACTTTTCTCCCCGAACAGATCTTTGTGTTCGGCGGCTTCGCACTGCGGGCCAACTCGCTTGGCCATCTGGAGGAGATCAAAAGTTACGCCCCTGGCCACCAGGTCAGGTTTGGAAGCTTAAATTACATGGCCGATATCCGCGGAGACTTGATCTTCGACAGATTCGAGCCCCTGCCTTGTGCACCGCGCGGTCATGATGAGTACGATTTAGCTCTATCGTCGGACCGTATTCAGGAGATCGAACCGGCGGCCGCTCCGAGCCTCAATTCAGAGCCAGTTGCGCCATCCATGGATGGGTGGATAGACCCCGTCACAGAGGCCGTATCCTCAGTGGTGATCGAGCCGAATATCGACCTTACCCTTCACGAGAGCCATGTTGCTAAACTGTCGGATCCTTCTCCGGCCACGGACTCCGAACCGCCTGCGCCCGTTCCTATCAAATCCGATTGGGCGCCAATCATGGAGTTTATCTCCGCGGATATTTTTCAGCACTCGCCTTTGGAGACATACTGAACTCATTAAGGTCTCTCTCCTTGTCAGGAGATTCCTGGCTGAACTACGTCCAGCAGGATTGGGATGTGGATGACGAAGAAATTCGTCGCCCACCCACCACCCACTTAGTAGCCACTATCGATGACTTAACCGACATGCTCGACTTCGACTCCGAAGACATCGACGGTACGGAGGACGATGCGGGAGGCGAAGCGGAATCACTTCCCACAGGGCACTGGACGCTCACTTCATCACATGACGTATACATGGTGGACACACCCAAAGAAAATATCGACGAGGAACGGAGGGACGCAGCGGACGATGGTTCCCTCGAGAAGCAGTCAAAGGGGCAGCATAAACGCCGCTCCAAATCCCGCATCAGCAGAAATAACAATCATATAGACCCAGCATTAGAGTAGGGTGAACCATTGCCCGACCACGGCAACATGGAAAATCAAGCCGAACAACCCAACCCCGTCGAAGATAACAGTCCGGCCGACATGACACCGGACAGACGCCAGGAGCAACATAATGCGCACCAAAGGCTTGTTGCCACGACGAGGAGCCTGAAAAAACAGAAGCAAAGGCTCAAGGCTGCACAAGACACACTCAAAATCAAATGGAGTGAAGTACTTAACACTGCAGCGAAGTACGGCAATAATCGCCATACCAAGAGCTATCCGAAGCGAAAGTTGCTACCCGAATTTGATGAGGAGGCCTTAGATCCTCCACAACTAAAAAATAATACGGCCATCTGGCCGGATAGACGACCTCACGGCCAACATAGAGCAGCAAACAACACCGCACATAAGCCAATACGCGATCCACGCGAGGGCTCGCATCAAAAGGGCGGCGCAACCAGATCCATTTACGGACCACGCAAGCGCGCTCCAGCATACAATGCAACACAACAAACATCCGAACATCACGGTACACCCAGATACAGGGGTGCCGCACACCCCCTATGTTTCACCGACGCGGTGCTGGACCATGAGTTTCCAGAGGGATTCAAACCCGTAAAGATAGAGGCCTACGACGGAACAACAGACCCTGGAGTCTGGATTGAGGACTATATCCTCCATATTCATATGGCTCGAGGAGATGATCTCCACGCTATCAAGTACTTACCCCTCAAGCTCAAAGGGCCAGCTCGGCACTGGCTCAAAAGCCTCCCTGAAAGCTCCATTGGAAGCTGTGAAGAGCTCGAGGACGCTTTTCAAGTGAATTTTCAAGGGACTTATGTCCGACCTCCGGATGCGGACGATTTGAGTCATATAACTCAACAGCCCGGAGAGTCAGCCCGAAAGCTTTGGAACATGTTTCTTACTAAAAAGAACCAAATAGTCGACTGTCCGGACGCCGAAGCCTTAGCAGCCTTTAAGCACAGCGTCCGAGATGAATGGCTTGCCAGGCACCTCGGCCAAGAAAAGCTGAGAACAATGGCAGCATTAACAAGCCTCATGACCCGCTTTTGCGCGGGCGAGGACAGCTGGCTAGCCCGATGCAGCACTAGCGACCCAAGTACATCCGAAGTTAGAGATGGAAACGGGAAATCACGACGCAGCAAAAATAATAAGCACCGGAATAAAGAAGACAGCCCGAAGAGCACGGCGGTAAATGCCGGGTTTAGAAGCTCTCGGCCAGGTCATCAAAAGCCGCCCTCTAAAGGGGCCAGAGATGATTTGTCCAGCTTAAACAAAATTCTGGACCAAATATGTCAGATCCATAGCACCCCTGATAAACCTGCAAATCATACCCACAAAGAATGTTGGGTCTTCAAGCAGTCCGGCAAGCTCAACGCCGAACATAAGGGGAAGGATACACCAAGCGAAGACAAGGATGAGCCTCGCAAGCAAAACACTGGGGAACAGAAGAAATTTCCACCAGAAGTCAAAACAGTAAACGTGTTACACGTGATAAAGGGGAGAAACAAAGCGGCACCCCCAAATAAATATGCCCAAGGGCCTATCACCGCGGAGTTCTGCCACTGGTTGTCTCAACCGATCACCTTCGACCATCAGGATTACTCAGCAAGTATCTAGAGCGTAGGATGGGCTGCCTTGGTATTAGATCCAATAATTGACGGATACCACTTCACACGAGTCCTGATGGACGGCGGTAGTAGCCTAAACCTGATATATCAGGACACAATCCGCAAAATGGGGATGGACCCAACAAAAATTTTTCACAGCAGTACTACCTTTAAGGGAGTAACGCCAGGCCCATAGTCTCACTGCAGGGGCTCCCTGCTACTAGAGGTTATATTCGGCTTCCCCGTTAACTTCTGTAGCGAAAATTTAACCTTCCACATTGCTCCGTTCCGAAGTGCCTATCAAGCACTGCTTGGACGCGAAGTTTTCGCTCGCTTTAACGCAATACCGCATTACGCTTCCCTCAAGCTCAAGATGCCCAGTCCATGCGGCATCATTACATTAAATGGAAATATTAAGTGCTCCTTGCGCGTCGAAGACGGTGCGGCCACCTTGGATGCCGCACACTAAACGGCCTCACCAACTCAAGCATTTGACAGGTCGTTAAGATCACGGACATGGCTAGACAAGTACGGCTCAGTTATATGAAATTTATACAGGTTTGATGGCTACACCCCTATTAGAATACAATGGGCTCAATGCGCGCATAAAAGTGGCAATAAGGCTCACCTTTAATCATTTTCAACTATATATTGTTTATTTAGTATAACTTAATTTTTGCACGGCAACTTTTCAATTAAGTTCCTCCCTTTTTCAGATGACCATCGTGCTACACCTGTCCAGGATACGGCACAACGGAGACACAGGCGCAGACGTGCAGCAGGGACCCTTTCCAAGGATTCTTTTTAGATTAAGACCGTGCGTCAACCTTTTTTACTGTCTCTTGTTGATACACATCCCTCGGATTCTCAGTACAATTGAGAAGGATGCTGACGTCTTGGCATGTGGCCACGTCAGAATAATGCACGTACCTGGACACCAGGGGCTTCTTACAAAGGGCCCGGCTTACAAAATAAAGACTGAATACCTTCGGGAGTGTTCGGCGTCGCGAGTTCGGCCTGATATGCATCAGCTCTGAATCATGTCTTTGGTCAAATGTTGGGTTTTCCCGGCTCCTGTGTTTTGCTGCCTTATGTTCCGCTCTATCGGCTAAGGCGGCACCAGGAGAACTACTGCGATTGTGCCCTGGTTCATCCGGACGAGCACCTCAGTAGAGAAAGTCGAAAACTGGCTGTCATGATATAGCGCGAGACTGGTCAACCACTCGATGACCTATTGGAATCTTAGAATTCCTCCGCCTTAACGAAGGGCCGTTTCCTGGCCAGGCATGTACGCACCCTGAATTCGGGTGAGTGCGGAGACACTAGGGGCTATATAGTAGCCCCACTGTCAAACTCCTCTGGCTAAGTGAAAGTGTTAAAGCATTATAGTCCGGTTGCCTAGTTCGCTGCGCTATCACCTCCTTAATAGGACCAAGACGTTGGATTAAGCGTGAACACGCGTCTTCTGCGAACACCCCCGCTTAATATGCGTGGGGGCTGAAGCCGACGACCGCAATCTTTCAGGATATACATATATATACGTAAACGGCCGCACAGGAGGCATCATATTACTTTCGGGAAAAAGTATAAATACAGCCTCAATAAAATTAATAAAACATTGTTTTTACAATGGGAATACATGTCACTCAAACATAATATTCTTCGAGCACTGGGCCTCTATCAAACGAGCACCCTCAAGAACTTCTTCAAAATAGTGCTCGGCAGCCACCCGGCCTAAGGCCGAACCCTGCGCCGCAATAGTGGTAGCATCCATCTCCGCCCAGTATGCTTTGACACGGGCAAGGGCCATCCGCGAGCCTTCTATGCACGCCGACCTCTTCATCGCATTGATGCGCGGCACCGCACCAAGGAACTACTGCACCCGGCTAAAATAGTTGTTCGGCTTTGGCCTTTCCGGCCACAGCTGATCCACGACAGACCTCATGGCGAGTCCGGACAACCTGTTGAGTTCGGCCCATTCGGCTAGCTGATCGGTCAATGGAAGCAGACGCTCTGGAACATTAAACTGCGACCAAAAAAGCCCACTTCACGATCTGTTTGATCTCAAAAGTATTCGGCCGCATTGACAGCGCTCGCCGCCAAGTCCAGATATGCGTCTGCCGAACTCCACAGCCGATCCAGAGGGGCATACCGCAGATCTCTGAACTTCCTCCGTAGCAAAAAGGGCTTCCCAGCCACAATATCACAGGCTTCACGCAGCTCCTCCTTCATCGCTCTCATGGCAGAACGGGTGTCTTTGGTCGCCATCGTGGCCTTTTCAATGTCTGTTGCCTTTGCTTGGTTTTCTTCTTTAAGGAACTGGCAACGGTCGGCAGTGTCTTTTAACTTTACAGCCATCTTGGCCATTTTCTCTTTGCTCTCGCAACGCGCGTCCTTCTCGGCTCTTAACTCTTCGACCACCTTCAAAGCAGCCGCATTGCTACTCCTTGCTTATTCTTTGGCTCGGGCAAGTTCCGCCCAAAGGGTCTCCATGGTGGCAGCTCCATCTGCGGTCACAACATATTAAAGATACTGGCATCACGCTGCTCTTACTATGTGATATTCACCAGAAAATATCACTTACCCTGTGCCTCGTCAAGCCGCTTGTTAACAAGCTCGATGTCGGCATCCGCTGCATCCAGTTGCCGCTTTAGTTCGGCAAACTCATGAGTCCGGCTAGCCACTGGAGCTTCCACTACCTGCACATCAAAGCGGTATGGTTATTACCTGGGACTAAGATCATCTGTTTACCGCCGTTCTCGGTTACAACTAGAGTCTCGGGGGCTACAATCTACATAGGGCACACCTAAAAATGTGCGGTACTATCACAAAGGCATATCATTTTACGTACCTCAAAGCCCGTTAGTAGACTCATAAAGGCGTCATGCAACCCGCTTTCGGCAGACGAAATCCTTTCCATCAACATACCCATCAATGTACAGTGTTCTTTCGAGATGGTCGCTCGCTTCAGCAGATCCCTCAGTGCGTCCGACTGCATACCAGATGACGCCGGACTCTTTTGTTTGCCCTCTTCAAGAGCCGGATGCTGGGGACTTCGAGTGACTATAGGACTATCTTCCGGCCTCGCCGGATCTGGAGAGGCCCTCCGTGACGACACTTCAAGGTCGCCCGCTTCTTGAGCGGGGGAGTCCGGGGGAGGCGTTTCGCTCTCCATCATCTCCGGAAGAAGGTCCCCTGAAGACGAGCTCTGTTGAGAAGGGCTAAGACCCGAACTGCAAGATAAACGCTTCGGTTATTTTCCACAGAAGCAAGGTAGAACATCTCTACTATTAAGTAGATTTTAATCACTTACAGCTCGTTAGAGGGCTGATCCCCGCGCGGACTTTGTGCGGCAAGAGCACCTTCCAGGGCAGGACCCTCAGCTGGAGACTTCTTCTCCGATTTGGAAGCCTTGGTTTCCGGATCTTCAGAGGCAGTCCTCTTCCTTCCCCGGAGTGATAGAAGGTCAGATTCTTCCCCTTGGTTATACTCCCTCACGAAGGCGCTCATTCCCTCGGTTGGAATTGGTAGCGATGGGGGCCGCTTTCTCCCTCATTATCCCCCCCTTTATCTTCCTTTGAGGGCTCGGGGCAAGGTGCCAGCTCGAGCATCTTTTCCAGTACCGGATTGTCCAAACCCTCAGGAAGGGGGGCCAAACACCGAATCATCTTCGCCTTTGTTAGCCAGTCCTGTTCAGAGAGCAATTTCTCAAAATGACGTGATAAATAAAAGAAGGTGTGTTTGGCTAGAGGATTACTTACTTGGTCGGCGGTGCGGTTGCTGCTCAGGCCCACATCCTCAGTAGTATTCGGACACTCTACCTGGGGTCAAAAGAACGACTTGTACATCTCCTTGTGCGTCAGGCCGAGGAAATTCTGAATAGCGCGCGGTCCTTCTGGGTTGAATTCCCACAAACGGAGGGGTCGGCGTTTGCAAGGCTGGACTTGACGAACCAGCATGACTTGCACTACCATAACCAAACTAAAATCTCCCTCGAAGAGATCCCAGATGCGGCTCTGCAGTATCGGCACATCCTTGGCTGGACCCCAGCTCAGCCCCCTGCTGATCCATGACATCAGTTGTGGTGGAGGGCCCGAGCGAAAGGCAAGGGATGCTACCCACTTGGCACTTCTGGGAGCGGTGATGTAGAACCACTCCCGTTGCCATAATCCGGATACCTCTGGAAAGGAACCTTTTGGCCACGGGGCTCCGGCAATCTTGCTTATTAATGCACCCCCGCATGCTGCATACTGCCCCTCAACCGTCTTCGGCTTCACATCAAAGGTCTTGAGCCACAGGCCGAAGTGAGGGGTAATGCGGAGAAAGGCCTCACATACGACAATAAATGCCGAGATCTGGAGGAAGGAATCCGGGGCTAAATCATGGAAATCAAGCCCGCAATAGAATATCAAACCCCTTACAAAGGGATCCAGAGTGAGGCCTAGTCCTCGGAGGAAGTGGGAGATGAACACGACGTCTTCATTGGGTTCAGGAGTAGGGACGACCTGCCCTCGGGCAGGCAGCCGATGTGAGACTTCGGCGGTCAGGTATCTTGCCTCCCTCAACTTCTTGATATCCTCTTCCGTGATGGAGGAAGGCATCCACCGGCCCTGGAGGCTGGATCCGGACATGATTGAAGATCCAAAGCACCTGACCTAGGCTTTGAGTGTTAGAACTCGAGGCGGGGGAGGGATTCGATTGAGCACGGGAGGAAACAAGTAAAAGCCTTGACCCTTTAGAAAGAGGGTGAATATCAAGCGTCCTCCTCGTGGCCGTTTGGGACTCGCCTAAAATCTAGGAGTCCTAGGCGTGGTTGGGTTACCCACGACCGTATTGATGAGAATCCCGTAATAAGGGGGACACAATCTCTGCTTTGGCAAGATGTGTCAAGAAACTGCCTCGCGTTATGTGCGGGGCTAGTTAAAGAAAAACAGTTCGAATAATCACCGAGCCATGGTGTGATGTCATGTTGCCAAAACGTGTCAGTAGATTAGATTTGTGTAAATATTATTCTCTCTACGGTGGTATGTGGAACTTATTTTGCAGGGTCGGACACTATCCTTGTATTCAAATTCTTCCGTGGTGTATTCAGAGGAGGAACCAGCCTTGCAATGCCGAAGACAATACTGCACGCTGGACTTATCGTCATTGAAGCCTGGTTCAGGGGCTACTGAGGGAGTCCTGGATTAGGGGGTCTCTGGACAGCCGGACTATATCCTTTGGCCTGACTGTTGGACTATGAAGATACAAGATTGAAGACTTCGTCTCGTGTCCGGATGGGACTCTACTTGGCGTGGAAGGCAAGCTAGGCAATACGGATATGTATATCTCCTCCTTTGTAACCGACCTTGTGTAACCCTAGCCCTTTCCAGTGTCTATATAAACCGGAGGGTTTAGTCCGTAGGACAACATACAATCATACCATAGGCTAGCCTCTAGGGTTTAGCCTCTCCAATCTTGTGGTAGATCAACTCTTGTAATACTCATATCATCAAGAATAAATCAAGCAGGACGTAGGGTTTTACCTCCATCAAGAGGGCCCGAACCTGGGTAAAACATTGTGTTCCCTGCCTCCTGTTACCATCCGCCTTAGACGCACAGTTCGGGACCCCCTACTCGAGATCCGCTGGTTTTGACACCGACACCAGTACTCGCCTAAGTTTAAAAAATCCTATTGAGTGGTGAGCAACCCTCCCACTCGAGGGCTTAGCTGCAGTACAATACTCGCCTAAGTATAAAAAATTCTACCGAGTGGTGAGCAACGCTCCCACGGGGGGGGCTTAGCTGCAGTCCAGTACTCGCCTAAGTATAAAAAATCCTACCGAGTGGTGAGCAACCCTCCCACTCGAGGGCTTAGCTGTAGTCCAGTACTCGCCTAAGTATAAAAAATCCTATCGAGTGGTGAGCAACAGTCCCACTCGGGGGCTTAGCTGCAGTCCAGTACTCGCCTAAGTATAAAAAATGCTACCGAGTGGTGAGAAACCCTCCCACTCGGGAGCTTAGCTGCAGTCCAGTACTCGCCTAAGTATAAAAAATCCTACCGAGTGGTGAGAAACCCTCCCACATGGGGGCTTAGCTGCAGTCCAGTACTCGCCTAATTATAAAAAATCCTACCGAGTGGTGAGCAACCCTCCCACTCGGGGGCTTAGCTGCAGTCCAGTACTCGCCTAAGTTTAAAAACATGCTCCATCCTTATCCGCAAGGACGACGAGGTGCAGGTCGACCACGATCTGTCCTTGGAGCTTCGCCACAAATACGACGTCCGCTCCATCCTTATCCACAAGGACGACGAGGTGCAGGTCCACCACGATTTGTCCTCGGAGCTTCGCCACAAATACAATGTCCGCTCCATCTCAATCCGTAAGGACGACGAGGTGCAAACCATGGGCAACACCAAGTACCTGCCCATGATACTCTCGACTGAGCTGCATCACAGAGTCAGTAGCAATTCAAACAGAAGAAACATGTTCTACTCAAAGAGTTCAAAGATTCAAAAGAAACCAAGTTCAGATAAATCCTACAAGGTTCCAGATCGCAGTTCAAGGTACTCGAGAATCAAGCCTGAAGAAGTTTGAACGGTTACAAAAACCACTCGGTATACCGAGGCAAATTTAATCGGATCATAAAAAGTTTCTTCACTTCACGGGAGGAGGACTGGCAGGCTCGACGAATTTGTCCAAGTCGATCCCATCTACAATTCGAGTGGTGGTGGCGATAAAGGTTTCCATGGAGGATTGGAAGTCATCTTTTCGAGTATTGGCAACCTTGATCGCCGCTAGCTTTTCCTCCTTCGCTTCCTTGAAGTGGACTCGAACAAGCGACAGAGCTCAGCACCGCAGCGAGAAGATGACTTCTTCCACTCCTGCACTCGGCCAGGGACCTCATTGAGTCGAGTCATCAAGGACTCGAGGTCATTCTAGAGCGTCTCCCGTGGCCAAAGTGCTGAGTCAATCCGCGACACCGCAACCTGCAGGCGTGCAAGGTAGTCCGTGACGATGGCGACGCGAGACTCCGGTCGGAGCACGTTCATGGCAGCTTCATCACCGACAGGAGAAAGGATGGGGTCCAAGCCTGTCTCGATCCGTCCAGTTTCTTCTTCAAAGTTTTGGCAGAATTCTGCAGATTCAAGGAGTTAATGATTCGACCGGTTCATGATGACTTGCAAACAGTAAATCAGTCGGACAAAGAAAAATACCTTCGAGCAGAAGGAACAACTTCTTGGTGAGTGCCCCCAGATAAGCCTCCAGGTCATCTTTCTTACGAGAATTACCTTCAATCTTCTCGTTCAAAGCAACTTTATCTTTCTTCAGACGAGTCACTTCTTTGTTGGCCTCGGTGAGGGATGCCTTTAGCTTGGCGTTGTCTTCCTCCAGTGCTTCGACTGAGGCCAGCTTCTTGTCAGCAAGTGCGGTATTCTCCTTAGTTTCCTTCTGCGCAGCTGCAAGGTCAAGATCCTTCTGTACTAGGGCTTGCTTCATTTTCTCTGAAGAATGTGCACTCGGGTGAAAGAGACGAACAAAGAGATAACTTGAGAGATGGTCAAGATAAACAGTTGACGGGTCGTTACCTTTTGTACCAGCTACTTCGTCTTTAGCCTTTTTCAAGTTCTGATTGGCCAGCTCCAAGTCAAGGTTGAGTTGTCTCTGTTTTTCCTCGAAATCGGCGAACTTGAAGATAAGCTCACATGATTTCTACAGTCAGAAAAAAGATACATCAGTATACAAGATCAAAGATCATTCGTTTCCGAGTGAATAGAGCTCTAAGACTACTGCAGAATCAAACATTCTACAGTAGTCTCGGGGACGACACCCAGTGGGTGCACTTATCGTGCCCCCACTGGTTCCGATTCCACTCGACATGGTCCGCCCATACCGAGTGGAAGAGTAAAAGAAAAAGAGAGAAGACCGGAGTTATATTTCAAAGTCAACAAAAGATATTCTCAGACCCCAACCGACTGCCCGCAGTCGACCGCGGTCTCGGGGACTACACCCAGTGGGTGCACTTAGCGTGCCCCCACTAGTTCGGATTCCACTCGACATGGTTCACCCAGACCTAGTGGAAGAGTGAAACGGCAAAGACATTTTTTATCCTAGCCCCCGCCGAATCACACATTCGACGGTGGCCTCGAGGACTACACCCAGTGGGTGCACTCTGCGTGCCCCCACTAGCCCAGGACTACAATCGACACAACCTAGCCGACACAACTGGAAAAATTACTCGACATAAATTCAAACACCCAGTGGGTGTGCAGATGCGAAGTACAGAGTAACAGGAGGATGCACAAAGAAAAGTTTTTCGGGTAGCATATCCTAACAGAACAAGCGCTAAGATAAGAGTTCAGATGAAAGCCAACTTACCTGGACATTGGCTCGAAGGGCCGCACTGGCGTCATAAGCAACCTGACTGTTCTCATGCACCACCTTCACTCGCTCCATCATTATGCCAGCTTGGCGTATGGCTTTTGCATCGGCGCCTGCCTGGTCTTCTAGAACGTGATGAGTAGTGGAGAATAGGGTTGGCGGTTCAGTCGCAGCAGCTTGAAGTTCCGAGGCATGGGGCTGGATAGTCTAAGCAAGCATTGGTGCAGTCGACGTTGTGGGGTGTTCACTTGATACTGGAATAGCGAAAGTAACAGAATCCCGAGTCACATCTCCAGGCTGTTGAATCACAGGCTCCGCCACCGGCACCGATTGGGACGTCTGGCTAGTTGATGCCTTCTTACTCGAAGTCTTGACCCTCCTCCTTATGGCTCTCTGCAGCACGTCCTTGTCATCATCTGGTAATTCAATGACATTGGGTGGAGCTACAGAACAATTGACTGGGTCTTCAGTCGACTGCTCAAATAGTTGATTAAGTAAAGACGAAATAACAAGAATTATACCTACTTGCGAGGTGACCGCGTCTTCCATCTCCTCCTCATCATCGTTGTTGTAAAGAGAAGTACCAGAAGCAACACTGCAAAAAGTCAGATCTCACTCGGTTACAACAAGATAGTGGGCCAATTAAAGTTTGAATCACGGGAAAACCTAAGAGTCAGGCTCAATAATTACCCAGAAATGATGGGGACAGACACTTTGATCTTGGGAAGAGGTTTCCGGGGTTTTGTTGTCACGACTTTGGGCTTCTTGGGAGCTTTTTCAGTCGGCACAGGGGAAGTCATCCGAGCATGCTTTAAAGGTTGACCAGTTGGAAGAGTCGTTTTGCCCCGAATGCTTGTTGGGTCCTGCCTCTGCTTGGAGCGCCTCTCTGTGCGAGGCGGAGCGTCGACTTCCTCACCACTCCTTGAGTCCTCACTTGCTAACTCTTGAGCACTGCGTTGGTTTTCCCCAAAGAGGAAGGGATGATGCAGCAAAGTAGCGTAAGTATTTCCCTCAGTTTTTGAGAACCAAGGTATCAATCCAGTAGGAGGTTATACGCGAGTCCCTCGCACCTGCACAAAACAAATAAATCCTCGCAACCAACGCGATAAGGGGTTATCAATCCCTACACGGCCACTTATGAGAGTGAGATCTGATAGATATGATAAGATAATAATTTTGGTATTTTTGTGATAAAGATGCAAAGTAAAATAAAAGCAAAGGAAATAACTAAGTAAAGGTTTCACTAGTGGCTTCTCTCGAGAGCATAAGTATTCTACGGTGGGTGAAAAAATTACTGTTGAGCAATTGACAGAATTGAGCATATTTATGATAATATCTAGGTATGATCATGTATATAGGCATCACGTCTGACACAAGTAGACCGACTCCTGCCTGCATCTACTACTATTACTCCACTCATCGACCGCTATCAAGCATGCATCTAGAGTATTAAGTTAATGAAAACAGAGTAACACCTTAAGCAATATGACATGATGTAGAGGGATAAACTCATGCAATATGATGAAAACCCCATCTTGTTATCCTCGATGGCAACAATACAATACATGCCTTGCTGCCCCTACTGTCAATGGGAAAGGACACCACAAGATTGAACCCAAAGCTAAGCACTTCTCCCATTGCAAGAAAGATCAATCTAGTAGGCCAAACCAAACTGATAATTCAAAGAGACTTGCAAAGATAACCAATCATACATAAAAGAATTCAGAGAAGATTCAAATATTGTTCATAGATAGACTTGATCATAAACCGACAATTCATCGGTCTCAACAAACACACCGCAAAAAGAAGATTACATCGAATAGATCTCCACAAGAGAGGGGGAGAACATTGTATTGAGATCCAAAAAGAGAGAAGAATCCATCTAGCTACTAACTATGGACCCATAGGTCTGAGGTGAACTACTCACACTTCATAGGAGGGGCTATGGTGTTGATGTAGAAGCCCTCCATGATCGATGCCCCCTCTGGCGGAGCTCCGGAACAGGCCCCAAGATGGGATCTCGTGGATAATTTTAATGTAATTCTTCTTAATTTTGGTATGAATATTCAGATCCGAAAGATTCAAGACAAAAGTTCATATTGACATAGAAAATAATGATATTTCAAGCATACTAACAAAGCAATTATGTCTTCTCAAAATAACATGGCCAAAGAAAGTTCATCCCTACAAAATCATATAGTTTAGTCATGCTCCATTTTCATCACACAAGAATGCTCTCATCATGCACAACCCCGATGACAAGCCAAGCAATTGTTTCATACTTTAGTAATCTCAAACCTATAAACTTTCATGCAATATATCAGCGCGAGCCATGGACATATCACTATGGGTGGAATAGAATATAATGAGGGGGGTTATGTGGAGAAGACAAAAAGGAGAAAGTCTCACATCACCGAGGCTAATCAATGGGCTATGGAGATGCCCACCGATTGATGTTAATGCAAGGAGTAGGGATTGCCATGCAACGGATGCACTAGATCTATAAATGTATGGAAGCTCAACAAAAGAAACTAAGTGGGTGTGCATCCAACTTGCTTGCTCACGAAGACCTAGGGCACTTGAGGTGGCCCATTGTTGGAATATACAAGCCAAGTTCTATAATGAAAATTCCCACTAGTATATGAAAGTGACAAAACAAGAGACTCTCTATCATGAAGATTACGGTGCTACTTTGAAGCACAAGTGTGGCAAAGGATAGTAACATTGTCCCTTCTCTCTTTTTCTCTCATATTTTTTTATTTGGCCTTTCTATTTTTTTATATATATGGCCTTTCTCTCTTTTTTTATAATTTCTCACTTGGGACAATGCTCTAGAAAATGATGATCATCACACTTCTATTTATTTACAACTCAATGATTACAACTCGATACTAGAACAAAAGATGACTCTATATGAATGCCTCCAGCGGTGTACCGGGATATGCAATGGACCAAGAGTGACATGTATGAAAGAATTATGAACGATGGCTTTGCCACAAATACTATGTCAACTACATGATCATGCCAAGCAATATGACAATAATGAATGTGTCATGATAGACGGAATGGTGGAAAGTTGCATGGCAATATATCTCGGAATAGCTATGGAAAGGCCATAATAGGTAGGTATGGTGGCTGTTTTGAGGAAGATATAAGGAGGTTTATGTGTGAAAGAGCGTATCATATCATGGGGTTTGGATGCATCGGCAAAGTTTGCGCCAACTCTCAATGTGAGAAAGGGCAATGCACGGTACCGAAGAGGATAGCAAGGATGGAAGGGTGAGAGTGTGTATAATCCATGGACTCAACATTAGTCATACAGAACTCACATACTTATTGCAAAAATCTACAAGTCATCAAAAATCTCGGCACTACATGCATGCTCCTAGGGGGATAGATTGGTAGGAAAAGACCATCGCTCGTCCCCGACCGCCACTCATAAGGACGACAATCAAATAACACCTCGTGTTTCAAATTTGTTGCATAACGTTTACCATACGTGCATGCTACGGGACTTGCAAACTTCAACACAAGAATTTCTCAATTTCACAACTACTCAACTAGCACGACTTTGATATTATTACCTCCATATCTCAAAACAATCATCAAGCATCAAACTTCTCTTAGTATTCAAAACACTCATAAGAAAATTTTACTAATCTTGAATACCTAGCATATTAGGATTTTAAGAAAATTACCATGTTATTTAAGACTCTCAAAATAATCTAAGTGAAGAATTAGAGATCAATAGTTTCTATAAAACAAATCCACCACCGTGCTCTAAAAGATATAAGTGAAGTACTAGAGCAAAACTATATAACTCAAAAGATATATGTGAAGCACATAGAGTATTCTAACAAATTCCAAATCATGTATGGCTCTGCCAAAAGATGTGTACATCAAGGATGATTGTGGTAAACTAAAAATTAAAGACTCAAAATCATACAAGACGCTCCAAGAAAAAACACATATCATGTGGTGAATAAAAATATAGCTCCAAGTAAAGTTACCGATAGAAGTAGACGAAAGAGGGGATGCCTTCCGGGGCATCCCCAAGCTTTGGATTTTAGGTGTCCTTAGATTATCTTGGGGGTTCCATGGGCATCCCCGATATTAGGCTCTTTCCACTCCTAGTTCCATAATCCATCAAATCTTTACCCAAAACTTGAAAACTTCACAACACAAAACTCAAAGTAGAAAATCTCGTGAGCTCCGTTAGCGAAAGAAAACAAAAGACCACTTCAAGGTACTGTAATTAACTCATTATTTATTTATATTGGTCTTAAACCTAATGTATTCCAACTTCTCTATGGTTTATAAACTATTTTACTAGCCAAAGATTCATGAAAATAAGCAAACAACACACGAAAAACAAAATCTGTCAAAAACAGAATAGTCTGTAGTAATCTGTAGCTAGCGCAAGATCTGTAACCCCAAAAATTCTAAAATAAATTGCTGGACGTGAGGAATTTATCTATTAATCATCTTTAAAAAGAATTAACTAAATATCACTTTCCAAACAATCGTGAGCGCTAAAGTTTCTGTTTTTTACAGCAAGTGTAACAAGACTTTCCCCAAGTCTTCCCAATGGTTCTACTTGGCAAACACTAATTAAACACAAAAAACACAACCTAAACAGAGGCTGGATAAATTATTTGTTACTAAAAAGGAGCAAAAATCAAGGAATAAAAATAAAATTGGGTTGTCTCCCAACAAGCGCTATCGTTTAACGCCCCTAGCTAGGCATAACAAGCAAGGATAGATCTAGGTATTGCCATCTTTGGTAGGCAATCCATAAGTGGCTCTCATAATAGATTCATAAGGTAATTTAATTTTATTTCTAGGAAAGTGTTCCATTCCTTTCCTTATTGGAAATTGGAATCTAATATTTCCTTCTTTCATATCAATAATTGCACCAATCGTTCTAAGGAAAGGTCTACCAAGAATAATAGGACATGAAGGATTGCAATCTATGTCAAGAACAATAAAATCTATGGGAACATAATTCCTATTTGCAACAATAAGAACATCATTAATTATTATCATAGGTTTCTTAATAGTGGAATCCGCAAGGTGCAAGTTTAGAGAGCAATCATCAAAATCACGAAAACCTAACAAATCACACAAAGTCTTTGGAATCGTGGAAACACTAACACCAAAATCACATAAAGCATAGCATTCATGATCTTTAATTTTAATTTTAATAGTTGGTTCCCACTCATCATAGAGTTTTCTAGGGATAGAAACTTTCAATTCAAGTTTTTCTTCATAAGATTGCATCAAGGCATCAACGATATGTTTAGTAAACGCTTTAGTTTGACTATAAGCATGAGGAGAATTTAGCACGGATTGCAACAAGGAAATACAATCCATCAAAGAGAAATTTTCATAGTTAAATTCCTTGAAATCCATAATAGTTGGTTTAGCAACATCTAGGGTTCTAATTTCTTCAATCCCACTTTTATCAATTTTAGCATCAAGATCAAAAAATTCCGAATTCTTGGAACGCCTTCTAGGTAAAGGTGGATCATATTCAGTCCCATCATTATCAAGATTCATATTGAAAAACAAAGATTTAATAGGGGACACATCAATAACTTTTAGATCTTCATCTTTTTTTCAAAGGAACTAGAAGAACATGCTCTTATAAAGGCATCTTTCTTAGCACGCATCCTAGCGGTTCTTTCTTTGCACTCATCAATGGAAATTATCATGGCTTTGAGAGACTCATTGATATCATGCTTAGGTGGAATAGATCTAAGTTTCAAAGAATCAACATCAAGAGAAATCCTATCAACGTTCCTAGCCAACTCATCAGTCATAAGCAATTTTTCTTTAATCATAGCATTGAAACTCTTTTGCGGAGTAATAAATTCTTTAATATTAGATTAAAAATCAGAGGGCATCTTATTATAATTTCCATAAGAATTGTTGTAGGAATTACCATAATTATTAGAGGGATTACTAGGATAAGGCCTAGGATTGAAATTTCCTCTATATGCGTTGTTACCAAAATTGTTCCTACCAACAAAATTCACATCCATAGATTCATTATTATTCTCAATCAAAGTAGACAAGGGCATATCATTAGGATCAGAAGAAACACTCTTACTAGCAAATAATTTCATAAGTTCATCCATCTTCCCACTCAAAACATTAATTTCTTCTATGGCATGCACCTTTTTATTAGTATATCTTTCAGTATGCCATTGAGAATAATTAACCATAATATTATCTAGGAGTTTAGTAGCTTCACCTAAAGTGATTTCCATAAAACTACCTCCCGCGGCCGAATCTAAAAGATTTCTAGAAGCAAAATTCAATCCGGCATAAAATTTTTGTATAATCATCCACACATTTAAGCCATGAGTAGGGTAATTACGTACCATTAGTTTCATTCTCTCCCAAGCTTGTGCAACATGTTCACGATCAAGTTGCTTAAAATTCATAATATTGTTTCTAAGAGAGATGATCTTAGCGGGAGGAAAATACTTAGAGATAAAAGCATCTTTGCACTTGTTCCATGAATCAATACCATGTTTAGGGAAAGACGAAAACCAAGCTTTAGCACGATCTCTAAGCTAAAAAGGAAAGAGCTTCAATTTAACAATATCATTATCCACATCTTTCTTCTTTTGCATATCACACAAATCAAAGAAGCTATTTAGATGGGTAGCGGCATCTTCACTAGGAAGGCCGGAAAACAGATCTTTCATGACAAGATTCAGCAAAGCAGTATTAATTTCACAAGATTTAGCATCGGTAAGAGGAGCAATCGGAGTGCTAATAAAATCATTATTGTTCGTATTGGTGAAGTCAAACAATTTAGTGTTATCTTGAGCCATCGTGACAAGCAAGCAAACTAACACGCAAGCAAACTAAAAGCAAGTGGGCAAAAAGAGGCAAATAGAGAAAGAGAGGGAGGATAGAGAGAGATGGCGAATAAACGGCAAGGGTGAAGTGGGGGAGAGGAAAACGAGAGGCAAATGGCAAATAATGTAATGCAGGAGATAGGGGTATGTGATGGGTACTTGGTATATTGACTTTTGCGTAGACCTCCCCGGCAACGGCGCCAGAAATCCTTCTTGCTACCTCTTCAGCTCTCCGTTGGTTTTCCTCGAAGAGGAAGGGATGATGCAGCAAAGTAGCGTAAGTATTTCCCTCAGTTTTTGAGAACCAAGGTATCAATCCAGTAGGAGGCTACGCGCGAGTCCCTCGCACCTGCACAAAACAAATAAATCCTCGCAACCAACGCGATAAGGGGTTGTCAATCCCTACACGGCCACTTACGAGAGTGAGATCTGATAGATATGATAAGATAATATTTTTGGTATTTTTGTGATAAAGATGCAAAGTAAAATAAAAGCAAAGTAAAAAAGCAAAGGAAATAACTAAGTATTGGGAGATTAATATGATGAAGATAGACCCGGGGGCCATAAGTTTCACTAGTGGCTTCTCTCGAGAGCATAAGTATTCTACGGTGGGTGAACAAATTACTGTTGAGCAATTGACATAATTGAGCATAGTTATGACAATATCTAGGTATGATCATGTATATAGGCATCACGTCGGAGACAAGTAGACCGACTCTTGCCTGCATCTACTACTATTACTCCACTCATCGACCGCTATCCAGCATGCATCTAGAGTATTAAGTTAATGAAAACAGAGTAACGCCTTAAGCAAGATGACATGATGTTGATGGATAAATTTATGCAATATGATGAAAACCCCATCTTGTTATCCTCGATGGCAACAATACAATACGTGCCTTGCTGCCCCTACTGTCACTGGGAAAGGACACCGCAAGATTGAACCCAAAGCTAAGCACTTCTCCCATTGCAAGAAAGATCAATGTAGTAGGCCAAACCAAACTGATAATTCGAAGAAACTTGCAAAGATAAGCAAACATACATAAAAGAATTCAGAGAAGATTCAAATATTGTTCATAGATAGACTTGATCATAAACCCACAATTCATCGATCTCAACAAACACACCGCAAAAAGAAGAATACATCGAATAGATCTCCACAAGAGAGGGGTAGAACATTGTATTGAGATCCAAAAAGAGAGAAGAAGCCATCTAGCTAATAACTATGGACCCGAAGGTCTGAGGTAAACTACTCACACTTCATCAGAGAGGCTATGGTGTTGATGTAGAAGCCCTCCGTGATCGATGCCCCCTCTGGTGGAGCTCCGGAACAGGCCCCAAGATGGGATCTCGTGCATACAGAAAGTTGCGGCGGTGGAATTAGGTTTTTGGCTCCGTATCTGATTGTTTCGGGGTACGTAGGTATATATAGAAGGAAGGAGTACGTCGGTGGAGCAACAGGGGGCCCACGAGGGTGGAGGGCGCGCCTGGGGGGAAGGCGCGCCCCTACCTCATGGCCTCCTCTTTTGTGTCTTGACGTAGGGTCCAAGTCTCCTGTGTCTTGTTCATTGAGAAAATCACGTTCCCGAAGGTTTCATTCCGTTTGAACTCCGTTTGATATTCCTTTTCTTCGAAACCCTAAAACAGGCAAAAAACAGCAATTCTGGGCTGGCCCTCCGGTTAATAGGTTAGTCCAAAAATAATATAAAAGTGGATAATAAAGCCCAATAATGTCCAAAACAGTAGATAATATAGCATGGAGCAATCAAAAATTATAGATACGTTGGAGACGTATCATCACTCTCCTTGTCTCCTTCTCCGTCCGAGTTCCAGTCGCCACCACTCACCTCTCCCTCTTGCTCTTGCTCTCCGTTGGGCAGCGAGTACAGTTCAGTGAAGGTCTGCAAAAGATAGAGTCGAGTGGATATTCGTCAATCTCCATAGCTAACGCGTGTCAGAGCAAAATACACTCAGAAGGAAAGAATCAAACCATGTCTGGCTCAGTGGTGTTGTCGAGTGGAGGAACCCTTCTAGACCCCCTGGGGTTGTCCTTATTCCCAGTGATGCCTTGCAGCCACAGCTCCACCGTCTCTGCACTGACTGCTTCCGGATGGATCCGAGTGGTGTCCTCAACGCCCGAGTACAACCACATTGGGTGGTCGCGAGCTTGGAGCGGTTGAATGCATCGACTCAGGAAAGCTTCTAGCAAATCCATACCGGTCACGCCATCACGGACAAGTTGTACCACTCGCTCGACCAACATAGCAACCTCCTCTTTCTCCTTTGGAGTCACTCTCAACGAAGAAGGCTTCTCTACTCGGTCATTTGAATACGGAGGGAGGCCAGTCGAATGACCAGGAGTCGGTTCGTCCGTACAGTAGAACCAGGTCGACAGTCACCCCCTGACGGACTCGGGAAGAATCATGGCAGGTAAAGTGCTTTTGTTTCTCATTTGGATCCCTAAACCCCCACACATCTGAATCACATGTGTTCTCTCATCACTCGGATTGGCTTTCTTTACCGACTAGGAGTGGCAGGTGAAAATGTGTTTGAATAGACCCCAGTGTGGTCGACATCCTAGAAAATTCTCACACATTGACACATAGGCAGCGAGGTATGTGATAGTGTTGGGGGAGAAGTGATGAATTTTAGCCTCGAAGAAATTCAGAAACCCTCGGAAAAAAGGATGGGAAGGCAAAGAAAAACCGCGATCGACGTGGGTGGAAAGCAGGATGCACTCACCCTCTTGTGGTTGCGGCTCAGTCTCATCCCCCGGAAGCCGCCAAGACTCGTGGGCAATCAGTCCTCAGTCCACCAGATCTTCCATGTCCTCTTTCACGATGGTCGACTGGATCCAGTCGCCTTGGATCCAGCCGCGCGGCAGAGCAGATCTTGATGACGATCCTCCCCGGCTCGTCTTCTTCCCCTTCACCTTTGCTGTCGCTTTCTTCGCACTATCCAGAGCGGCGGTCTTGTCCTTCCCCATTACGGCGGAACGGGCTCGAGGTGGGTGACGGCGCCGAGAGTGAGGACGGGAGTAGTGGAGGAACAGAGGAGGAAGAAGGAGAAATTGAGGCGCACTGTGCAAAATCCCCCAGCCCGACGTCTTATATGGAGTCATTTCCGAGTGACCGACGACTGGGCCCAGGTGATCCTGTCAAATCCCACAACTGGCGCTCGCTCGATACGTGGCAAAAAAGGCGGCGCGGTGATCGAGGCGCCCCTACCTAATCCACCCCGATTACTGCGGCCTCCTCCGTCCCGCGCGCTTCCCAAAATTTCGAATCCCGCAAGATCCGGGAACTGCAAAGCAACCTGTCAGACTGCAGATTTCTTTCATATCAACACTCGAAGCTTATCAGCAAAAGTTCATTCGACAAACTAAGAATGGATCAATGGGACTGAAAAAGAAGTTGAAGCCATCATGTTGTTCATTGATCCTAACAAGACGCTTCCGAAGCGCAAAAATTGAGTCGGAAGTATTTTCAACTCCTTCTCCACTCGAACCCTGAACCATTCGGGGGCTAATGATGAAGCTATGTACCTACGGTAGGGTCACATGCCTGACCTAGACACCCTCCCCTAGGACATCACCCTAAAGTCAGAAGCACGCAAGGGATACCATCATCCACTCGACAGAAGCATTCCACTCGGAAGACTTAATGTCACTAGACCATAGCAATAATCACTCGACGGACAGAATATCGAAAGCCACTCTGAACAGCAATGGTCAGACGTTTACTTTGTAGACTTAATGGTCATTTATGTCACTTTATAAATAGCGTGACCAGAAATGCCGCATCTTTATGTATCTTAAACCCTATGTAACTGAGGGCGGGAGGGGCCTGGCGAACTCTATATAAGCCACCCCCGTCCTCAGGGACAAGGGTTCGCACCCCTTGTAACATCACACACATATAATCCAGTCGACCGCCTCCGGGCACCAAGACGTAGGGCTATTACTTCCACCATGAAGGGCATGAACTCGTAAATCTTGTGTGTACAACTTCACCATACACTACAAAAAAAGACACATCCGTGACATTTTGGGCCGAATGAAAAAAAATCCGGTCATACATATGACACTTCTATGACGATAATTGTGACAAAACACGGTATCATCATAGATGTGGTGGGCTCCTACTTCTATGACAGAAAATCATGACAGAAAATGGGCTCTTCGTCCTGGGCAGGCCGGAGACACAGATGCATGACATTCTTTGGGCCGTCCATGACGGAAAAACTGTGGTAGAAGCGAGGGCGAGGAAAATTTCGGGGAGTTCCCGGTAAGGGTGGGAGGTCGGGGGCCGAGCGATGTGCGTTTCTCTCGTACATGTACGCGCGTGTGTGCGAGGCGTTGGCTCTAACTGAACCTGAGCGAGGCATTGGGCTCTAACAGAACCCGAGCGATTGCACTGCAGGCTACGCGTTACTGAACTCGAGCGATCGAACGATGGTTGTTAACTGAACCCGATCGAGCGATTCCTTCGCTACTGCTACTAACTGAATGTAGCGACCAGACCTCAAACAGTCTGATCTCTGTGCTCCGGTGTCATCCCTGGATCAGTAATGCTGACACCACACAGTACTCGGAGGATTTATAGCAGAGTAGCAATCACATACTTATTACATCGAGTGTCTCAAAAGAGAACTTAAAACAATAAATATGGCTTAAGGCCATCTAATAACGATAACAGCGGAAGGCTTGGAAGATAAGTGAGTCCATCAACTCCAACGGCATCACTGAGTATAGAACCACGACCTAAAATTCCTCAATCGTCGTCTGAAAAGTCTGCAACATTAACGTTGCAGCCCGAAAACGGGTCAGCACATGGAATATGCTGGCAAGATAACACATAGAGAATAATGGAATGCAACAACTATACTATATGCATATTTGGCTGGTGGAAAGCTCTATGGTTACAGTTTTTGCGTAAAGCCAATTTTTTTCCTACTTCAAAGGAATAGATTTGATTACTATCATGGTGGTTGTTAAAAATTGAGAATGGTTGACAACATCCTCAATCCCAATTAAGTAACATCATTAAAACCCATCAAAATTAATTTAAAGTAACATGTTGAGATTCACATGAAAATCCAGGTACTAGATACTCAAGATGTCCATAACCGGGGACACGACTAATCATGATTAGTTTGTTACGCTCTGCAGAGGTTTGCGCACTTTTCCCCACAAGACTCGATCGCCTCCGTTTGGTTTCTCGCACTACATGGTGTTTGAGAAACGGATGACCGAGACACAGTCTTTCAGAAGCGCTAGCACCTTACGACGGATAGACCGGTACACCTACTTTCCCCTACATCTGCTAGTCTACCCTGTAAGAGTTCGCACAACTTACTCAACTATGCCAGAGCCCATAATGGCTTGTGGCTGCACACGGAAGTTTCTAGTATGAATAATCTCATGATCCCTTTGAGCCTGGGTGGCGGCCCAGGAAAACAGGCAAGTCCTGGTAACCCCAGGTGCCTCAATCCACCCAGATGTGTGTTAGGTTGCCACCTTAGATAAACCCTTAATTAACAATCTCACATCTGTCATGGATTTCACTCACCCAATCCACGTCTACTAGCATAGCATGGCATAATAAGAAAACGTAGAAGTAACTCCCAAAGGTTTGATAATAAACAGGTAATAGGTACTACCTCATCTAATTCCCATCCCACAATTTAATTAGATCCTAATCATGCAATGTGTGAGGATTGATCTAATGCAATAAAACTGGATTGTAGAAAAGGTATGATCAAAGTGTTACTTGCCTTGCTGATGATCCGCGAAACCTAGAGATTCGAAGTAACAGGCGGCGCACTCCGGGTATTCTATCGCAGACAAACAACAAGCATACAATAAGTACTCATCTAATGCACGGGTAAAACTAAAATAGAAGATCTAACCAGAAAGTTCAACTTAAGAACCCTGGTTGGCAAAAGAATCAAATCAAACGAAGCAAAAGAAATCAAACGGCGAAAGAAAACAACTTTGTTCTAGTAATCTGGATCTAGGGAAATTTTACAGTAGCAAAAACTTGTTTAAGTTGATTACTCGGAAAGAGGGTTTCGAGACGAAACTCCAGGCGCTTGAATCGCCTAATTCCGATAAACGAGCGAAAAGTTATACTAAAACGAAAATCGGATCAGAAATCGCGATTAGAAATTAACCGCGGAAATTCCGACGAAAAAGAAAAACGACGAACAGAATTTTTTTTTAACAGCACGGAAAACGAGACGGCGGCGAACCTCAAAAGACGCGCGCTCCGGCGGCGGCGGCGGCTAGAGGCGGCGGCGGCGGCTAGAGGCGGCTGGGCCCTAGGGTTCGGCGGCTGGGCTCTAGGGTTCGGCGGCTGGGCTCTCTCTCTCCCGGGGCGGCGGCTTATAAAGGCTAGGCCGGCGGAGTCCAGGCCGAATACGGCCCGTAGTCGGTTCGCGTTTTTTTTAATAATTCCGCTCGGAAGAAAAATAAAAAGAAATACTAAACGGACTCCAAAAATCACGAAATAAATTTTGCCGGGTTCCTAAAATCAAGCCCGATAAAGTGAACATTTATCTGGGCCCAAACTACAACTTTGAAAAACACGCATTTTCCTAAATTCAAAAAAAATACCGAAAAACTCCGAAATAAAACTTATTTGATTTTTTTATTAAATCCTCAATATTTCTATATTTTGGGAAAGTCATTTTATTCCCTGTCTCATATTTTTGCAATAGAAATAATTGATGATAAAATAAATAAAATCAAATGATCCTGTTTACATAATCTGAGAAAACTCAAATATGCAAATAACGAAATCCCCAACTCTCTCCGTAGGTCCTTGAGTTGCTTAGGATTTTCTAGGATCAAAACCAAAAGCAAAAAAAAATATGATATGCATGATGACCTAATGTATAACATTCCAAATTGAAAATTTGGGATGTTACACTGAAGCCGATCGATGATGCCTCTGGGATGAACAGTGAGCGTTACGGGAGGTTTTGGATGAACTGTGAGTGGTGGCCTTGCCTCTGGATGAACAGGACCCCGTGGTGTGGAGGGCTGGATTAACTGTAGACGGTGGAGGGGTGTCCGTGGAGGGGTGGTTGAACAGGACCCCATGGTGTGGAGGGCTGGATAAACAGTAGACGGTGGAGGGGTGGTTGAACAGTAGCCGGTGGAGTAGCGCGCGGTGGAGGCTGGATGAACAGGAGCCCGTGGAGGCTGGAGGAGATCGACGGTGGAGATGAACAGTATCCCATGGAGTCTCATTTTGCGGTATGCCACACCCCTCCGGATGAACAGGACCCCCATTTCAACAGTAGGAGGTTCGTTTCGTCCGTTTTGCGGTACGCCACACCCCTCCCGATCAACAGGACCCCCGTTTCGACCGTAGGAGGTACGTTTCCTCCGTTTAGCGGTACGCCACACCCCTCCCGATCAACAGGACCCCCGTATCGACCATAGGAGGTCTATTTCCTCCGTTCTGCGGTACGCCAGGCCTCATTGCCATTGCCTGTTCCGTCCAAGCCCTCCCGTTGAACACAGCCACGCATTCCGTTCCGACCCAGTTGGCTCCCACGCGTTCCGTTGCCTCCCGATGAAAACGACGCATTCTGTTGCCTCCCGATGAACACGACACATTCCGTTGCCTCCCCATGAACATGACGCATTCGTTGCCACCCCATGAACACGACGCATTCCGTTGCCTCCCCATGAACACGACGACGACGCTGTTTCTCCGTTTCGACCCAGCCATGTACACGAGCCCTGGCCGTACGTATGCGCGAGTAGGCGTTTGAGACCCTGCCCGTATGAACACATACATGATGTATTTTCTTTCTTGCACCCTGGCTTTTGTACGTACGTGTACATGCTACGTGCACGGCTCTACTACGACACGTGCGCGCCTCTACTATGACACGTGCGCGCCTCTACATCGACCAGTATTTACATACACGTTCGCGACCAGAATGACAACGCTACGTACGCTTCGACCAGGTGGGTCCCGACTGTCACGCACTTCCTTGCCTGCGAAGATGTAGCTGGTGGGTCCTAGCCGTCGGGGGGGTGAATCGTTTTGTTTTTTTGCCTGGACGCACTTCCTTGTGTGCGAAGGTGTAGCTGCTGAGTCCCAGCAGTCAGGGGGGCGAATCTTTTTTTTTGCCTGGACGCACTTCCTTCCGTGCGAAGGTGTAGCTGGTGGGTCCCAGCAGTCGGGGGGCGAATCGTTTTTTTGGACACACTTCCTTGCGTGCGAAAATGTAGCTGGTGGGTCCCAGTAGTCAGGGGGTGAATCGTTTTTTTTTCGAACGCACTTCCTTGCGTGCAAAGATGTAGCTCGTGGGTCCCAGCAGTCAGGGGGCGAATCAATTTTTCACGAAATACGGTGGCCCGTCCGGTGGGTCCCCGTTGTCAGGTGGAGGAATAATTATGTTGCGCGTAATAAGGAGGCACTTCCTTGCGGCTGCTGTGGACCCAGCTGTCAGCCTCTCCACATATAGTCCACGTCCGATGGAAGTTGTTCCTTGACCACGTTTACCACGCCGCGCCGAGAGCACAAGGCCTGTGGACAACAGCGAGGCCTAGGAAGGGGACAACGCGGAACCGGGGAAGACACGACAGTGGATGCACACGCGGAGAGGAGTACGAGGGTTCACTGGTTCGGGTGCGCTGCCGTCGCCGCGGAATAACAGGGGGTGTGGGTGAGTGGAGGGATGGCCTGCCAGCGGTGGGAGTAGTAGGGGGCGGTGAGGCTTCCGCGGTAGCACAGCCGGCCACGGGAGGCAGGAGCAGGCGGCACGACCGGCGCTGCTTTGGGCGGCTGGAGCAAGAAGACCAGAGGTTGAAGAAGCATGACGGCCATTGGATGGACATCGTATGGTCACTGCAGCTAGAATCATTTATATTGACTAAGTTGACAAAGCCCTTGGTACATCAACTTTGTAGGCCCACAGGTCAGCTTCCGAAATGGTGCGCCCTAGATGTCAGGGGAGGAATCATTTTTTGGGCGGGTGAAGCAAGAATATCCGAGATTGAAGAAGAAGAACGGCATCTGTTGGATGGAAATCCAACGGCCACTGCTGCCAGAACCGTGTGTTGACTATAAATTGACAAATCCTTGCATACACGTCAACTCTGTTTTTTAGGGGACGCGTCAACTTAGTAAGGCCAGAAGTGTGTGGCAGAGAACTTATAGCCCATTTGAGATTTGTAAGAATGTGTAGTCCATTTTTGAAGTCTAATGGAATTTACTACAACCCATTTACAGTTTGTTAAAAGTACAGCCCTTTTCAACCAACCGTTCAAAACAGAATTCAATAAAATTTCCCACATTTTGATGGGATCCGAAATATTTTTATCCCGAAACTTCTAGTCAGATTAAATACAATTTCAATATAAATTTATATTACGTAAAAATCCAACGAAACATTGCGCTCGCAACAATTAATGAAATTAAAATTTTCAATATCCAAAAATAATATTTTATAAAGTAATCACGTGTTTGGTGCATTTTTTTATAGTTACTGCCCAGTTTTTATAATTACATCCCATTTATTATTTCTTAAAGCCCATTTTCTTGTTAAGCCTAATGCATCCCTCCTAGGAAAGATTTGCAGCCTAGCGGGACGGAGAATAACAACTTGACCTTGCTTGGGTATTCCTAAAAAAAGTATAGCTGGGCTAGCCATTTTCAGCTTGACTACTACATTGGTTGACAATGGTGTGGGACCGTGATGTCGGGAAACCAGGAGGAAGCAAAATAAATTATAGTTATATATATATATATAAGGAGGCACTTGCGTACGTGAGGCTATGGACCTCGTGGGTCCCCATTGTCATCCTCTCCAAGTAAAGTCATCTCCTCGCCCGCGCGCGCTTTCCGCCCGAAACAGTCAGCACCGCCCGCCCCGCTTCCCGGTGCAGGCGATTGATCCGCCTTCAAACGACACAAGTGTCGTCCGTTCATCCATCTACCGCCCACGTTAATGATACGCGGTTGCCAAGGCGGCTACTCCGGTGCCACACGTTTGTCCCTTCGCCCGCCCACCGTTGCTATATAAACTGCTGCGCCGGCCATAGCCGCAGTCATCCGCATCCATTCCCTTTCTCCTGTCCACACCACTACTGCCCACCATGGCTTCCTCGCGCTCCAGCACTCTTCAGGACGGGCGGACGATGGACTACAAGGAGATGGCAGCCATTGCTGCCGCCCGGCTGGCCGGCAGGCAGCCGGAGGACGACGACGTCCCAATGGAGAACATGGTAGTCGATGATCCGGCGCCAACCCCCTCCTCCGCGCCATCCTCGCCGGTGCATTACACCATGACCATGGCGAGGCCCATTCCCAATATATGGACAGGGTGAGGCAGATGCGTGAGGAGCAGTTCCGGGAGGCGCAAGCCGATGCCGCCTACAACCACCATCTCCTCCAGGAGCACCTGCAGGCGGAGGAGCAGATCGCCGCGGAGCGGGCGGAGTAGGAGGCGCTGCTCGACTCATACCGCTCCGCTTGCAAGGGCCGCCTCGAGCGCTGGCGGTACCGCATGCGGGTGGCGGAGGCTGCGGCCGCGTACAAAGAGGCTAGCAAAGAGGGCGATGAAGCGGGCGAGGCGCTGTTTGGCGAGACGGAGGACGAGGCATAGGACAATGCCGGCTCCGACGAGTCCCCGCTCCGCTGGTGTCGACGAGGCCCTGCTCCGTCGAGGCCTCGCGGCGCCAACAACGAGGCAGAGGACACCGCCAGCTCCGCCGAGGCCCCGCCCCGCCAACAACGAGGCAGAGGACATCACCGGCTCAGCCGAGGCCCCGCCCTGCCGGCAACGTGGGGTAGGATTTCCACCGCTCCGCTTAGGCGCCGCCCGCCGGCAACGAGGCAGAGGACATTGCTGGCTCCGCCGAGGCCCCGCCCCGCTGCCAACGAGGCCGCACCACACAGAAAACGAGGAAGAGTAGAACATGGTAGGTCGCCGCCGCTCGGGTGCAAGTAAGGCCACAGCTCCTACCCTCCGGTTGAAGCCAAGCTAGGCGGGTTGACCATTGACGGTCGGTTAGCTTCTTGGCGGCGACGTGGAGTCGGAGAGCTGCGCTGGAGAAGAACGCTGCTTCTACTTAACTGCTAGTGCAGTTGGCTGACTGACACGTGGGCCCAACAGGCCACATGTCAGTTACACAACTGCACCTGCAGTTAAGTCACTGAAGCTTCTGCTCGGCTCAGCGGGACACATGTGCGTAGCTTCGGTTAATTAATTATACCTCCGGCGCACCCCTTTTTAGTTGAAGAATGTATGAAATGTAATGAAATCCGGCATGTTTATATGAAATCCGACCATGTATGAATGAATTTATTTCGATTAGTTCGAATTCCTGTATCACTGGCATTGGATGAACATGCAAAACAATACGTACTAGCATTATTCCCAGGGTGATCACTTCGTTTGCAGTAGTTTCACATGTACTCCCTCTAGTCCTTTCTAGTCTGCATACAAGTTTTGTCTACAGTCAAAGTATCTCTACTTTGACCAATTTTATAGAAAAAAGTATGCACTTTCACAATGTGCGAAGTAAAAAGGAACAGAAGGAGTACAAAGAGTTTGAGCAGCTTTTTAGCGTTTCTATACATTGCAATCAAACACACAGGCTGGCAATTCATAGAGAACATTCAAAACAATCGATGATTATGCATCTCAGCGACTCACATGTCAGAGGCAATATTTACTTCACAACTAAAGAATAAAGAAAAAATGGATCGACGTTGCTGACAGCAAAGGGCGCCCCATTCAAAAATATCAAACGCATGTCTTGCTAAAATCAATGAGCAAAATTTGACAAGGTTGTCCCATTCCAAAATATAAAATGCCTACGATTGTGGAAAGGGCAGGGTTTGCCATTAGTTCGGACATTGACATGGCACCTCATGCTAAATAAACCAGCTGTTCTTTTTGTGAAGTTCCACCAAAATCAACCAAATTCGCGCGTAGCTTGTATGATTTCGCCCTTATATGTTGCAACGCCTTGAACTTATCGGCACCTCCTTTCTTGTGGTGGAAATGAATGATTCGATGTATTCATGAACATTTTGTGCAGTTCCCATTGAAATCAAGCTGAGCACCCCTGTTTGCACAAATACAAAAAAGTGATTAGTATAAAGCAAACTGTACTATGAATTGATAGTTTCAACAGGCACATACATGGTCCATGTAGAGCACACTTTTAGAAAAATGGAACTCACCAGAAAGAATCCTAGAACAACATTGTACTCGCGCATCACGGCAAAAAAGGAGATTTGTTAATCCTTCTGAGTTGAAGTTAGTTTGGTCTTGTGGGGAGTAATGTAACCATCCTTCAACTGCTCCTTCTAATGAGAAGATAGGCAGGGCTTCTTCATCCTGGCATAATCGGAACTAGTCACTTCACGTACTTGATGTCTACTACACACCCTTGTTCTTGTAGACGTTGTTGGGCCTCCAAGTGCAGAGGTTTGTAGGACAGTAGCAAATTTCCCTCAAGTGGATGACCTAAGGTTTATCAATCTGTAGGAGGAGTAGGATGAAGATGGTCTCTCTCAAGCAACCCTGCTACCAAATAACAAAGAGTCTCTTGTTTCCCCAGCACACCCAATACAATGGTAAATTGTATAGGTGCACTAGTTCGGCGAAGAGATGGTGATACAAGTGGTATATGGAAGGTAGATAAAGGTTTTTGTAATCTGAAAATATAAAAACAGCAAGGTAACCAATGATAAAAGTTAGCGTAAACGGTATTGCAATGCGTTGAAACAAGGCCTAGGGTTCATACTTTCGCTAGTGTAAGTTCCCTCAACAATAATAACATAATTGGATCATATAACTATCCCTCAACATGCAACAAAGAGTCACTTCAAAGTCACTAATAGCAGAGAACGAACGAAGAGATTATGGTAGGGTACGAAACCACCTCAAAGTTATTCTTTCCAATCAATCCGTTGGGCTATTCCTATAAGTGTCACAAACAGCCCTAGAGTTCGTACTAGAATAACACCTTAAGACACAAATCAACCAAAACCCTAATGTCACCTAGATACTCCAATGTCACCTCAAGTATCCATGGGTATGATTATACGATATGCATCACAGAATCTCAGATTCATCTACTCAACCAACACATAGGACCTCAAAGAGTGCCCCAAAGTTTCTACCGGAGAATCATGACGAAAATGTGTGCCAACCCCTATGCATAGGTTCATGGGCGGAACCCGCAAGTTGATCACCAAAACATACATCAAGTGAATCATGTGGTATCCCATTGTCACGACAGATACGAACAGCAAGACATACATCAAGTGTTCTCAAATCTTTAAAGGCTCAATCCAATAAGATAACTTCAAAGGGGAAAACTCAATCCATTACAAGAGAGTAGAGGGGGAGAAAACATCATAGGATCCAAATATAATAGCAAAGCTCCCGATACATCACGATCGTATCACCTCAAGAACATGAGAGAGAGAGAGATCAAACACATAGCTACTGGTACATACCCTCAGCCCCGAGGGAGAACTACTCCCTCCTCGTCATGGAGAGCACTGAATGATGAAGATGGCCACCAGAGAGGGATTCCCCCTCCGACAGGGTGTCAGAATGGTTCTAGATTGGCTTTCAGTGGCTATGGAGGCTTCTAGGGGCGGAACTCCCGATCTATTGTGCTCCTGAATGTTTTTAGGGTATATGGAGATATATAGGCGGAAGAAGTACGTCAGGGGGGCCACGAGGGTGGAGGGCACGCCCTAGGGGGTGGGCGCGCCCCCTACCTCATGGCTCCCTCGTTTCTTTCCTCACATGAACTCCAAGTCCATCAGGTTGCTTTCCTTCCAAAAATAAGTTCCGTGAAGTTTCTGGTCAATTGGACTCCTTTTAGTTTTCCTTTTCTACGATATTCTAAAACAAGGAAAAAAACAAAAACTGGCACTGGGCTCTGGGTTAATAGGTTAGTCCCAAAAATAATATAAAAGTGCATAATAAAGCCCATAAACATCCAATTGATAATATAATAGCATGGAACAATCAAAAATTATAGATACGTTGGAGATGTATCAGCATCCCCAAGCTTAATTCCTGCTCGTCCTCGAGTAGGTAAATGATAAAAACAGAAATTTTTGATGTGGAATGCTACCTAACATATTTATCTAAGTAATTCTTCTTTATTGTAGCAAGAATATTCAGATCCATAAGATTCAAGACAAAATTTTAATATTGACATAAAAATAATAATACTTCAAGCATACTAACAAAGTAATTATGTCTTCTCAAAATAACATGGCTAAAGAAAGCTATCCCTACAAAATCATATAGTCTGGCTATGCTCCATCTTCACCACACAAAATATTTAAATCATGCACAACCCCGATGACAAGCCAAGCAATTGTTTCATACTTTTGATGTTCTCAAACTTTTTCAATCTTCACGCAATACATGAGTGTGAGCCATGGATATAGCACTATAGGTGGAATAGAATGGTGGTTGTGGAGAAGACAAAAAGGAGAAGATTGTCTCACATCAACTAGGCATATCAACGGGCTATGGAGATTCCCATCAATAGATATCAATGTGAGTGAGTAAGGATTGCCCTGCAACGGATGCACTAGAGCTATAAGTGTATGAAAGCTCAACAAAAGAAACTAGTGTGTGTGCATCCAACTCGCTTGCTCACGAAGACCTAGGGCACTTCAGGAGGCCCATTGTTGGAATATACAAGCCAAGTTCTATAAAGAAAGATTCCCACTAGTATATGAAAGTGACAACATAGGAGACTCTCTATCATGAAGATCATGGTGCTACTTTGAAGCACAAGTGTGGTAAAAGGATAGTAGCATTGCCCCTTCTATCTTTTTCTCTTATTTTTTATTTTTTTTATTTGGGCCTTCTCTTTTTTATGGCCTCTTTTCTCTTTTTTATTTGGGCTTCTTTGGCCTCTTTTATTTATTTATTTTCGTCCGGAGTCTCATCCCGACTTGTGGGGGAATCATAGTCTCCATCATCCTTTACTCACTGGGACAATGCTCTAATAATGATGATCATCACACTTTTATTTACTTACAAGTCAACAATTACAACTCGATACTTAGAACAAAATATGACTCTATATGAATGCCTTCGGCGGTGTACAGGGATGTGCAATTATTCATGAGTGACATGTATGAAAGAATTATGAATGGTGGCTTTGCACAAATACAATGTCAACTACATGATCATGCAAAGCAATATGACAATGATGAAGCGTGTCATAATAAACGGAATGGTGGAAAGTTGCATGGCAATATATCTCGAAATGGCTATGGAAATGTCATAATAGGTAGGTATAGTGGCTGTTTTGAGGAAGGTATATGGTGGGTTTATGGTACCGGCGAAAGTTGCCCGGTACTAGAGAGGCTAGCAATGGTGGAAGGGTGAGAGTGTGTATAATCCATGGACTCAACATTAGTCATAAAGAACTCACATACTTATTGCAAAAATCTATTAGTTATCGAAAAAAGTACTACGCGCATGCTCCTAGGGGGATGGATTGGTAGGAAAAGACCATCGCTCGTCCCCGACCGCCACTCATAAGGAAGACAATCAATAAATAAATCATGCTCCGACTTCATCACATAACGGTTCACCATACGTGCATGCTACGGGAATCACAAACTTCAACACAAGTATTTCTCAAATTCACAACTACTCAACTAGCATGACTCTAATATCACCATCTCCATATCTCAAAATAATCATCAAGTATCAAACTTCTCATAGTATTCAATGCACTCTATATGAAAGTTTTTATTATATCCCTCTTGGATGCCCATCATATTAGGACTAAATTCATAACCAAAGCAAATTACCATGCTGTTTAGGAATCTCAAAATAATATAAGTGACGCATGAGAGTTCATCTATTTCTATAAAATAAAACCACCACCGTGCTCTAAAAAGATATAAGTGAAGCACTAGAGCAACAACAAACTACTCTGAAAGATATAAGTGAAGATCAATGAGTAGTCGAGTAATCATGCAACTATGTGAAGACTCTCTAACATTTAAGAATTTCAGATCTTGGTATTTTATTCAAACATCAAGCAAAACTAAATAAAATAAAATGACGCTCCAAGCAAAACACATACCATGTGGCGAATAAAAATATAGCTCCAAGTAAAGTTACCAATGAACGAAGACGAAAGAGGGGATGCCTTCCGGGGCATCCCCAAGCTTAGGCTTTTGGTTGTCCTTGAATATTACCTTAGAGTGCCTTGGGCATCCCAATCTTAGGCTCTTGCCACTCCTTATTCCATAGTCCATCAAATCTTTACCCAAAACTTGAAAACTTCACAACACAAAACTTAAAGTAGAAAACTCGTAAGCTACATTAGTATAAGAAAATAAAACACCACTTCAAGGTACTGTAATGAACTCATTCTTTAATTATATTGGTGTTAAACCTACTGTATTCTAACTTCTCTATGGTTTATAAACTCTTTTACTAGCCATAGATTCATTAAAATAAGCAAACAACACATGAAAAACAGAATCTGTCAAAAACAGAACAGTCTGTAGTAATATGGATCAAACGTATACTTATGGAACTCATAAAATTCTCGAATAAATTGGAGGACCTGAGGAATTTTTCTATTAATCATCTGCAAAAATAATTAACTATATAGCACCCTGCAATTAAAAATGGCAGCAATTCTCGTGAGCGCTAAAGTTTCTGTTTTTTACAGCATGATCATAAAGACTTCACCCAAGTCTTCCCAAAGGTTCTACTTGGCACAAGCACTAATTAAAACATAAAAAACTCAATCATAACAGAGGCTAGATAAATTATTTATTACTAAACAGGAGCAAAAATCAAGGAACAGAAATAAAATTGGGTTGCCTCCCAACAAGCGCTATCGTTTAACGCCCCTAGCTAGGCATGAAGATTTCAACGATGCTCACATAAAAGATAAGAATTGTAATATAAAGAGAGCATCAGGAAGAATATGACTATCACATTTAAGCCTAACCCACTTCCTATGCATAGGGATTTTGTTAGCAAACAACTTATGGGAACAATAATCAACTAGCATAGGAAGCCAAAACAAGCATAACTTCAAAACTTTAAGCACATAGAGAGGAAACTTGATATTATTGCAATTCCTACCAGCGTATATTCCTCCCTCATAATAATTTTCAGTAGCATCATGAATGAATTCAACAATATAACCAGCACCTAAAGCATTCTTTTCATGATGTACAAGCATAGAAATTTTATTACTCTCCACATAAGCAAAATTCATCTCATTCGGAATAGTGGGAGTATCATAAGAAACTCGAATACTATAAATTGTTTCCACATTAAAAGAGTAATGTTCAGAAAATGGGTAATCATAATCATGACAAGTTTTATAAATATAATCACTAATTTTTATAGCATAAGTATCATCACAATAATCATCATAGGTAGGAGGCATGCTATCATCATTATAAATTTGCATATCAAAACTTGGGAGACTAAAAATATCATCTTCATTAAACGTAGCATCCCCAAGCTTGGGACAAACATTAATTGCATAAAATATATTCTCAAAAACATCATCTTGATCAAACATAGCATCCCCAAGCTTGGGCCTTTTCATATCATAAGCATAATCACTCTCATAATTAACAGTATAGATAGCACCAATAGTATAGCAATTATCATATTCTTCCAAGCAAGTGCCAAAAAGATTTTCAAGATCATAAGAAGTATCATTATCTTCCACAATTATATTTTCACAAGGCACAATAGTAATAGGAGCAGCATTATTTGGGAAAGATATCTTTTTACCTCTCTTCCTTTTTCTTTTCTTCTTCTTCACCACATCATGTGTGGGTTTAATCCTCTTTTTGGAGCTCCTTATTAATGATATTGGTTGAATAGGAGGCTCCTCCTCGTTACCTGATTCATCATAAGAAATAATAGGAGGATATTGGGAAGTCTCTTACCTTTCATTAGCATTCTCTTCATCTTCTATTTGTTTTGTTTTCTTTATGTAATTGGCAATATAAGGGTTTTCAATGCAATTTACCGCACAATACATATAAATTTCCTCTAGACCAAAACCAAGAAGTTTATAACGGGCAAATTCTGGAAGATGCTTAGTTATACGTTTCATTTGTTCGTAGCCCATAAGCAAACTAAGTTCATTATAATGTGCAAGGGAAATCAAGTCATCAGAATTTTTTGACACGATTAGATCATGAAACAATTTGCATCGGATAGCTAAATGACCACTTTCATTGCAAAGTAAACAAGTATGACTAATAAAATTTAAATATTCAGCACAATCATCTAGCATTTCTTGCAACAATTTAGTTTCTAGGTACTTATGCCTCCTGCAGTATCTATCTTCCCTATTTGGTGTGTACTTACAAACCCAATGCACTCCACAAAAATTAACATGTTTATAGGAGACATTTTCATCGTAACTAGTGCAATCATCATTAGTACCATGGATATTCAAGGAGTTTATACTAACAAAATTGCAATCATGCACATCATTCAAATATTTAGTGCCAAATATTTTAATGCATTCTTCTTCTAACACTTTGGCACAATTTTCCTTTCCATCATACTCAGAAAGATATTAAAAAGATGAAGCGTATGAGACAAACTCAATTCCATTTTTTATAGTTTTCTTTTATAAACTAAACTAGTGATAAAACAAGAAACAAAAAGATTCGATTGCAAGATCTAAAGATATAACTTCAAGCGCTAACATCCCCGGCAACGGCGCCAGAAAAGAGCTTGATGTCTACTACACAACCTTCTTCTTGTAGACGTTGTTGGGCCTCCAAGTGCAGAGGTTTGTAGGACAGTAGCAAATTTCCCTCAAGTGGATGACCTAAGGTTTATTAATCCGTAGGAGGCGTAGGATGAAGATGGTCTCTCTCAAGCAACCCTGCAACCAAATAACAAAGAGTCTCTTGTGTCCCCAACACACCCAATACAATGGTAAATTGTATAGGTGCACTAGTTCGGTGAAGAGATGGTGATACAAGTGGTATATGGAAGGTAGATAAAGGTTTTTGTAATCTGAAAATATAAAAATAGCAAGGTAACTAATGATAAAAGTGAGCATAAACGGTATTGCAATGTGTTGAAACAAGGCCTAGAGTTCATACTTTCGCTAGTGTAAGTTCCCTCAACAATAATAACATAATTGGATCGTATAACTATCCCTCAACATGCAACAAAGAGTCACTTCAAAGTCACTAATAGCGGAGAACGAACGAAGAGATTATGGTAGGGTACGAAACCACCTCAAAGTTATTCTTTCCAATCAATCTGTTGGGCTATTCCTATAAGTGTCACAAACAGCCCTAGAGTTCGTACTAGAATAACACCTTAAGACACAAATCAACCAAAACCCTAATGTCACCTAGATACTCCAATGTCACCTCAAGTATCCATGGGTATGATTATACGATATGCATCACAGAATCTCAGATTCATCTACTCAACCAACACATAGGACCTCAAAGAGTGCCCCAAAGTTTCTACCGGAGAATCATGACGAAAATGTGTGCCAACCCCTATGCATAGGTTCATGGGCGGAACCCGCAAGTTGATCACCAAAACATACATCAAGTGAATCATGTGGTATCCCATTGTCACGACAGATACGAACAGCAAGACATACATCAAGTGTTCTCAAATCTTTAAAGGCTCAATCCAATAAGATAACTTCAAAGGGGAAAACTCAATCCATTACAAGAGAGTAGAGGGGGAGAAAACATCATAGGATCCAAATATAATAGCAAAGCTCCCGATACATCACGATCGTATCACCTCAAGAACATGAGAGAGAGAGAGAGATCAAACACATAGCTACTGGTACATACCCTCAGCCCCGAGGGAGAACTACTCCCTCCTCGTCATGGAGAGCACTGAATGATGAAGATGGCCACCAGAGAGGGATTCCCCCTCCGACAGGGTGTCAGAATGGTTCTAGATTGGCTTTCAGTGGCTATGGAGGCTTCTAGGGGCGGAACTCCCGATCTATTGTGCTCCTGAATGTTTTTAGGGTATATGGAGATATATAGGCGGAAGAAGTACGTCAGGGGGGCCACGAGGGTGGAGGGCACGCCCTAGGGGGTGGGCGCGCCCCCTACCTCATGGCTCCCTCGTTTCTTTCCTCACATGAACTCCAAGTCCATCAGGTTGCTTTCCTTCCAAAAATAAGTTCCGTGAAGTTTCTGGTCAATTGGACTCCTTTTAGTTTTCCTTTTCTACGATATTCTAAAACAAGGAAAAAACAAAAACTGGCACTGGGCTCTGGGTTAATAGGTTAGTCCCAAAAATAATATAAAAGTGCATAATAAAGCCCATAAACATCCAATTGATAATATAATAGCATGGAACAATCAAAAATTATAGATACGTTGGAGATGTATCAGCATCCCCAAGCTTAATTCCTGCTCGTCCTCGAGTAGGTAAATGATAAAAACAGAAATTTTTGATGTGGAATGCTACCTAACATATTTATCTAAGTAATTCTTCTTTATTGTAGCAAGAATATTCAGATCCATAAGATTCAAGACAAAATTTTAATATTGACATAAAAATAATAATACTTCAAGCATACTAACAAAGTAATTATGTCTTCTCAAAATAACATGGCTAAAGAAAGCTATCCCTACAAAATCATATAGTCTGGCTATGCTCCATCTTCACCACACAAAATATTTAAATCATGCACAACCCCGATGACAAGCCAAGCAATTGTTTCATACTTTTGATGTTCTCAAACTTTTTCAATCTTCACGCAATACATGAGCGTGAGCCATGGATATAGCACTATAGGTGGAATAGAATGGTGGTTGTGGAGAAGACAAAAAGGAGAAGATTGTCTCACATCAACTAGGCATATCAACGGGCTATGGAGATGCCCATCAATAGATATCAATGTGAGTGAGTAAGGATTGCCCTGCAACGGATGCACTAGAGCTATAAGTGTATGAAAGCTCAACAAAAGAAACTAGTGTGTGTGCATCCAACTCGCTTGCTCACGAAGACCTAGGGCACTTCAGGAGGCCCATTGTTGGAATATACAAGCCAAGTTCTATAAAGAAAGATTCCCACTAGTATATGAAAGTGACAACATAGGAGACTCTCTATCATGAAGATCATGGTGCTACTTTGAAGCACAAGTGTGGTAAAAGGATAGTAGCATTGCCCCTTCTATCTTTTTCTCTTATTTTTTATTTTTTTTATTTGGGCCTTCTCTTTTTTATGGCCTCTTTTCTCTTTTTTATTTGGGCTTCTTTGGCCTCTTTTATTTATTTATTTTCGTCCGGAGTCTCATCCCGACTTGTGGGGGAATCATAGTCTCCATCATCCTTTACTCACTGGGACAATGCTCTAATAATGATGATCATCACACTTTTATTTACTTACAAGTCAACAATTACAACTCGATACTTAGAACAAAATATGACTCTATATGAATGCCTTCGGCGGTGTACAGGGATGTGCAATTATTCATGAGTGACATGTATGAAAGAATTATGAATGGTGGCTTTGCACAAATACAATGTCAACTACATGATCATGCAAAGCAATATGACAATGATGAAGCGTGTCATAATAAACGGAATGGTGGAAAGTTGCATGGCAATATATCTCGAAATGGCTATGGAAATGTCATAATAGGTAGGTATAGTGGCTGTTTTGAGGAAGGTATATGGTGGGTTTATGGTACCGGCGAAAGTTGCCCGGTACTAGAGAGGCTAGCAATGGTGGAAGGGTGAGAGTGTGTATAATCCATGGACTCAACATTAGTCATAAAGAACTCACATACTTATTGCAAAAATCTATTAGTTATCGAAAAAAGTACTACGCGCATGCTCCTAGGGGGATGGATTGGTAGGAAAAGACCATCGCTCGTCCCCGACCGCCACTCATAAGGAAGACAATCAATAAATAAATCATGCTCCGACTTCATCACATAACGGTTCACCATACGTGCATGCTACGGGAATCACAAACTTCAACACAAGTATTTCTCAAATTCACAACTACTCAACTAGCATGACTCTAATATCACCATCTCCATATCTCAAAATAATCATCAAGTATCAAACTTCTCATAGTATTCAATGCACTCTATATGAAAGTTTTTATTATATCCCTCTTGGATGCCCATCATATTAGGACTAAATTCATAACCAAAGCAAATTACCATGCTGTTTAGGAATCTCAAAATAATATAAGTGACGCATGAGAGTTCATCTATTTCTATAAAATAAAACCACCACCGTGCTCTAAAAAGATATAAGTGAAGCACTAGAGCAACAACAAACTACTCTGAAAGATATAAGTGAAGATCAATGAGTAGTCGAGTAATCATGCAACTATGTGAAGACTCTCTAACATTTAAGAATTTCAGATCTTGGTATTTTATTCAAACATCAAGCAAAACTAAATAAAATAAAATGACGCTCCAAGCAAAACACATACCATGTGGCGAATAAAAATATAGCTCCAAGTAAAGTTACCAATGAACGAAGACGAAAGAGGGGATGCCTTCCGGGGCATCCCCAAGCTTAGGCTTTTGGTTGTCCTTGAATATTACCTTAGAGTGCCTTGGGCATCCCAATCTTAGGCTCTTGCCACTCCTTATTCCATAGTCCATCAAATCTTTACCCAAAACTTGAAAACTTCACAACACAAAACTTAAAGTAGAAAACTCGTAAGCTACATTAGTATAAGAAAATAAAACACCACTTCAAGGTACTGTAATGAACTCATTCTTTAATTATATTGGTGTTAAACCTACTGTATTCTAACTTCTCTATGGTTTATAAACTCTTTTACTAGCCATAGATTCATTAAAATAAGCAAACAACACATGAAAAACAGAATCTGTCAAAAACAGAACAGTCTGTAGTAATATGGATCAAACGTATACTTATGGAACTCATAAAATTCTCGAATAAATTGGAGGACCTGAGGAATTTTTCTATTAATCATCTGCAAAAATAATTAACTATATAGCACCCTGCAATTAAAAATGGCAGCAATTCTCGTGAGCGCTAAAGTTTCTGTTTTTTACAGCATGATCATAAAGACTTCACCCAAGTCTTCCCAAAGGTTCTACTTGGCACAAGCACTAATTAAAACATAAAAAACTCAATCATAACAGAGGCTAGATAAATTATTTATTACTAAACAGGAGCAAAAATCAAGGAACAGAAATAAAATTGGGTTGCCTCCCAACAAGCGCTATCGTTTAACGCCCCTAGCTAGGCATGAAGATTTCAACGATGCTCACATAAAAGATAAGAATTGTAATATAAAGAGAGCATCAGGAAGAATATGACTATCACATTTAAGCCTAACCCACTTCCTATGCATAGGGATTTTGTTAGCAAACAACTTATGGGAACAATAATCAACTAGCATAGGAAGCCAAAACAAGCATAACTTCAAAACTTTAAGCACATAGAGAGGAAACTTGATATTATTGCAATTCCTACCAGCGTATATTCCTCCCTCATAATAATTTTCAGTAGCATCATGAATGAATTCAACAATATAACCAGCACCTAAAGCATTCTTTTCATGATGTACAAGCATAGAAATTTTATTACTCTCCACATAAGCAAAATTCATCTCATTCGGAATAGTGGGAGTATCATAAGAAACTCGAATACTATAAATTGTTTCCACATTAAAAGAGTAATGTTCAGAAAATGGGTAATCATAATCATGACAAGTTTTATAAATATAATCACTAATTTTTATAGCATAAGTATCATCACAATAATCATCATAGGTAGGAGGCATGCTATCATCATTATAAATTTGCATATCAAAACTTGGGAGACTAAAAATATCATCTTCATTAAACGTAGCATCCCCAAGCTTGGGACAAACATTAATTGCATAAAATATATTCTCAAAAACATCATCTTGATCAAACATAGCATCCCCAAGCTTGGGCCTTTTCATATCATAAGCATAATCACTCTCATAATTAACAGTATAGATAGCACCAATAGTATAGCAATTATCATATTCTTCCAAGCAAGTGCCAAAAAGATTTTCAAGATCATAAGAAGTATCATTATCTTCCACAATTATATTTTCACAAGGCACAATAGTAATAGGAGCAGCATTATTTGGGAAAGATATCTTTTTACCTCTCTTCCTTTTTCTTTTCTTCTTCTTCACCACATCATGTGTGGGTTTAATCCTCTTTTTGGAGCTCCTTATTAATGATATTGGTTGAATAGGAGGCTCCTCCTCGTTACCTGATTCATCATAAGAAATAATAGGAGGATATTGGGAAGTCTCTTACCTTTCATTAGCATTCTCTTCATCTTCTATTTGTTTTGTTTTCTTTATGTAATTGGCAATATAAGGGTTTTCAATGCAATTTACCGCACAATACATATAAATTTCCTCTAGACCAAAACCAAGAAGTTTATAACGGGCAAATTCTGGAAGATGCTTAGTTATACGTTTCATTTGTTCGTAGCCCATAAGCAAACTAAGTTCATTATAATGTGCAAGGGAAATCAAGTCATCAGAATTTTTTGACACGATTAGATCATGAAACAATTTGCATCGGATAGCTAAATGACCACTTTCATTGCAAAGTAAACAAGTATGACTAATAAAATTTAAATATTCAGCACAATCATCTAGCATTTCTTGCAACAATTTAGTTTCTAGGTACTTATGCCTCCTGCAGTATCTATCTTCCCTATTTGGTGTGTACTTACAAACCCAATGCACTCCACAAAAATTAACATGTTTATAGGAGACATTTTCATCGTAACTAGTGCAATCATCATTAGTACCATGGATATTCAAGGAGTTTATACTAACAAAATTGCAATCATGCACATCATTCAAATATTTAGTGCCAAATATTTTAATGCATTCTTCTTCTAACACTTTGGCACAATTTTCCTTTCCATCATACTCAGAAAGATATTAAAAAGATGAAGCGTATGAGACAAACTCAATTCCATTTTTTATAGTTTTCTTTTATAAACTAAACTAGTGATAAAACAAGAAACAAAAAGATTCGATTGCAAGATCTAAAGATATAACTTCAAGCGCTAACATCCCCGGCAACGGCGCCAGAAAAGAGCTTGATGTCTACTACACAACCTTCTTCTTGTAGACGTTGTTGGGCCTCCAAGTGCAGAGGTTTGTAGGACAGTAGCAAATTTCCCTCAAGTGGATGACCTAAGGTTTATTAATCCGTAGGAGGCGTAGGATGAAGATGGTCTCTCTCAAGCAACCCTGCAACCAAATAACAAAGAGTCTCTTGTGTCCCCAACACACCCAATACAATGGTAAATTGTATAGGTGCACTAGTTCGGTGAAGAGATGGTGATACAAGTGGTATATGGAAGGTAGATAAAGGTTTTTGTAATCTGAAAATATAAAAATAGCAAGGTAACTAATGATAAAAGTGAGCATAAACGGTATTGCAATGTGTTGAAACAAGGCCTAGAGTTCATACTTTCGCTAGTGTAAGTTCCCTCAACAATAATAACATAATTGGATCGTATAACTATCCCTCAACATGCAACAAAGAGTCACTTCAAAGTCACTAATAGCGGAGAACGAACGAAGAGATTATGGTAGGGTACGAAACCACCTCAAAGTTATTCTTTCCAATCAATCTGTTGGGCTATTCCTATAAGTGTCACAAGCAGCCCTAGAGTTCGTACTAGAATAACACCTAAAGACACAAATAAACCAAAACCCTAATGTCACCTAGATACTCCAATGTCACCTCAAGTATCCATGGGTATGATTATACGATATGCATCAAACAATCTCAGATTCATCTACTCAACCAACACATAGGACCTCAAAGAGTGCCCCAAAGTTTCTACCGGAGAACCACGACGAAAATGTGTGCCAACTCCTATGCATAGGTTCATGGGCAGAACACGCAAGTTGATCACCAAAACATACATCAAGTGAATCATGTGGTATCCCATTGTCACCACAGATACGCACGGCAAGACATACATCAAGTGTTCTCAAATCTTTAAAGACTCAATCCAATAAGTTAACTTCAAAGGGGAAAACTCAATCCATTACAAGAGAGTGGAGGGGGGAGAAAACATCATAGGATCCAAATAAAATAGCAAAGCTCGCGATACATCAAGATCGTATCACCTCAAGAACACGAGAGAGAGAGAGAGATCAAACACATAGCTACTGGTACATACCCTCAGCCCCGAGGCAGAACTACTCCCTCCTCATCATGGAGAGCACCGGGATGATGAAGATGGCCACCGGAGAGGGATTCCCCCTCCTGCAAGGTGCCGGAACGGGTCTAGATTGGCTTTCGGTGGCTCGGAGGCTTCTGGCGGCGGAGCTCCCGATCTATGGTGCTCCTGGATGTTTTAGGGTATATGGAGATATATACGCGGAAGAAGTACGTCAGGGGGCCACGAGGGGCCCACGAGGGTGGAGGGCGCGCCCCCCTACCTCGTGGCTCCCTCGTTTCTTTCCTGACGTGCACTCCAAGTCCATCAGGTTGCTTTTCTTCCAAAAATAAGTTCCGTGAAGTTTCAGGTCAATTGGACTCCGTTTGGTTTTCCTTTTCTGCGATATTCTAAAACAAGGAAAAAACAGAAACTGGCACTGGGCTCTGGGTTAATAGGTTAGTCCCAAAAATAATATAAAAGTGCATAATAAAGCCCATAAACATCCAAAGTTGATAATATAATAGCATGGAACAATCAAAAATTATAGATACGTTGGAGACGTATCAGTACTCCATATTCTTCTTCAGAGGAAGATGATCCTGTTGTGCAAAGACAAGAGGACTACTAAATGTTAGCATCCCTGTTTGCTCAAAAAAGGAAAGGAAATATTTAAAATAGCACAGATGAAGCACTTCTCAAGGACAATACCACTTTTTCATGAAAATATCTAAATAGTAGCACTACACCAATAGAGATAACAAAGCTCAATCATATGGATGAAATCAGTGGGCGAGTACCAACCTTTGTCAGGAGGCTTATTGTGTAGAGCATACAGATGAAGCACTTCTCCGGAACCATCTGTTTCTATTTACGGTGGTGGCCATTCTTACTATATACTCCTCGATTAGTTTAATGTTTCCAACATCTTCTTGTGCAGTTCCACTAAAATATATGGTATCTTCAAAGAAGATCCCTGTTTGCACAAGTAGAGATAATTACATATTACATTAAGAGTGGCATCAAACCAGTGGCAAAACAATTGCTTGTTCCAGCCATAGCAATAAATTAAGATGAAAAACTATATCATTACTTGTGTCACCACAGTTCCGGTGCTTCATTACAGCACCGGGAGTTGATTTTTGTTTTTCTTCCACTTGTTCTTCCCCTTCATCACTTGGTTCAATAACAGACAAGCTTCGCCTTCAATGTAAGATTTGGCATGTCAATTAGGGAGCACACGTATAGTACTAAACTTAATTTTCTGATGGAAGTGGCAAAATATAGGCTAGCAGTTGTGAAATATCTTTATCTTACCTCAATGGGATATTACGGTGCACATACAGATTGGAAGTCTTGTCTCCATTTGTGCGGTTCACTAAAATCAAGCAACATTATCGTACAAGTAGCACAACATATGAAAGCACACTACAGAATCATTTGAAAGAAGGCTAGTACTGACCTCTCATGATGCGGAATTCAAACAACTCACAAGAAGAAGATCTGAACCAAATTCGCCTTAACGGATAGGAAGTAAGATCTCCTCTTGTGCAGTTCCACTAAGATCAAGCAATCAAGCAACGTTGTCGGTGTGACATTTTTGTTGAACTGCACAAAACACTCTTAAAACAAAAGTGTTTTGTGCAGTGCAAAAAAAGGTCACAATGGCAACGAGGTGAAGTAGATAACCCTGTTTACACAGAGGTGCAAAGGAAACAATAGCGGTCAATAACGGTGGATGACACAGAAGCCAACAAAAAGAAGCATCTACCTTATCTAAATGGGAAATAAAGAAAGTCAGTAGCATTTCTCAACTAGTGGCATTGATTAATATTAACATAGAGATTATATTGACAATAAAATTCGTTAAACATGTAATTTGCTTTTAACTGTGGCATTGCATCAATTTTCTAGCGGCATTATTAGAGGGTGTTTGTATACAGGGACATTTTGGTGTAGGGACTAAAAAACTCCGTGTCAGTCCCATCTAAACCAAACAGGAGGGACTTTTAGGGACTAAAAGTGGGCATTTGGGACTAAAGAAAGAAGACCCCGAGGGAGTCTTTTTGGGACTTTTTCCAATAGTTGCCCCTGCCACGCAATGCACCTTGCTTTATTAGTTCATTACTAGGGGTAACATGGTCTTTTAGCATGTCATTTAATAACCTCTAGTCCATGTTTAGTCCCTGGAACCAAGCAGGTAGGGACTAGGGAGTTTTTAACCAAACAGGGCCTTAGATTAACAACAGCTAATGAGTTGCACGGGACAGTGGACGCACCAGCACCATGTGCATCTACCGATGTACTGTGGTCATGCACAGTCTATTGCAACAAAGAACAAACAACCAAGGAGCATATTTGTGTTGGTCCTAGTTTTGTTATCTTTAGACACCTTTCTCTATGTGAGCGCAGCAAATCTAGTCCTGCTCAAACTCTACAGCCTTGTCCCTTCCTTTCCTTTTTGAACTAGTACTTTCGCCCCTTCCTTTCCTCTTTGAACCACGTCCTAGATTTATGCGATACAACTTTCCCCACTACTTTCCGCCATCCCTTTCCTATTTGAACCACGTCCTAGATTCATGCTATACAACTTTCCCCCTTCATTTCCTCTTTGAACCATGTCCTAGATTCATGCTATATACAACTTTTCCCACTACTTTCCCCCACTCATATCCTCTTTGAACCACGTCCTAGATTCATGGTATACATGCAGCTAGAGCAATGCATGTGGAGTAAGTAAATTATACCTTAAGGTTCTTGGGGCATGGTTCGGTGGGGATGGGACGGCGGAGAAGAAGAAGGGGTCGGAGGCCTTCCCGCGCCGCCGCTGGGTGGAAAGTGAACAGCTGCGTCGGTAGTCCCTCGCCGACGGCGACAGCGTTAAGCCTCCTTCCCTTCCCGGCGGACAGATCCTGCCGGCTCTTTGAGCAGCAGTGAGCGGAGAGAGAGGCCAACGAAGTCTTGTTTAGATCTGGAGAGGGCGAGAGAGTGTGAAAAGAGCAACTACAAGCGCTGAGGCTCCAGCGGGAGAGGGCGAGAGAGTGTGAAGAGAGCAACTACAAGTGCTGAGGCTCTAGCATGTGTATATATATTGGAGAGAGAGTGAAGCATGCAAACCCTAGAAAACATTTTGACTAGTCAAAGAATCCTCCTGGCACAAATTATGCTCAAGTGTAGTTATCGAACCCGAGACCTCAAGTTTGATGAGCGAACAGGCTAACCAGCTACACAACCCTCCCGATATGTTCAACGAGAGGGAAATAACCTTTTATACATTCCTGCATTCGTGTGACAAGCATGCCGTGTTTTTTGTGTATGGGGGAGTCATTGGGATTTCAATCATAATCATGTCATGTGGCTTTGGTGGTAAGACTATCCACAGTGGTGCAGAAGTAATGCAGCCTTAGTCACCTTACCTCTCTCCACATAGTATGTTGGGTCCCACCAGTCAGAGGGTGAAACAAACAAATTAATAAGAAAAATTAAAAGCGCCATCAGTGTTTCTTACCTCACACATCTCGCTACTGCTCGGGAACACTGTCCAATTGATCCCTCTGTTCGCTCACATACTATTTTGAGTGAATCCTTATTATAACATGCACACAAATTTTGGGCACTTGTATTCGACTTAAGTCAGTGTGCCACCGTATCTCGTATACTTACTACTCCCTCCGTCTAGGTGTAATAATTCATGTTAGAAGGTGCAACGGGACCAAGGTGCATGTGTGTGTGTGTGTGTTTGTGTTTAACAGCATGTGTGTGTTAGAGAGAGCGATAGATTGACCTACTCCTATAGAGAGATGTTGTGTAGTGTACGATTTTAGCCGCGAGAGTCGGTGCATCCTCTTGTTTCCAGGCGTGTCTGGTAGGGACATGCGGACAGCTGCCTCGCCCGCTCCTGACCAGCCTGGCCCACCCAAAGCCCCGCTATTGCCCGCGTGCGCTTCCTGCCCGAAACGGTCAGCGCCGCTCCAAAGAATCGGTGCCGCATTCATGCCCGGGCAGAGCAGACATGACCTCGCACTGGCGCAAGAGTGATGGTTGCTTCGTCCGTCCAACTTACTGCTGGGTCTATGTGATTTGACGGCTCATTGGTCTTTATTACTGAGGTGGTAGGACTGTTGGATGTCCCACGCTTTCGGCGAAAGGAGGTACTACTACTAGATTGCAATTTTCACCATTCTTACAGCGGAGGCGTGCAAGAGCAGTGAAAACACGCGGGGTTAGTGATTGCATGGCCCACCTCACACTATCACCGTGCGACACCTAACTCTTTACATAATACTCCCTTCATTCCTAAATATTACTAGATGAGTCCCCGCGCGTTGCCGCGGAACAGCGGTATATCTCTCTGCGCAAAATTATCGATTTCATAGAACTAAAAAAACTCTATAACCACATGACAAATGTGGTAGCCAAACTAAATAAACTCCCATCATCATTTAGATCATCTCGCGTAAGGAAAAAAGATCAGCCAACTCCTACTGCATAATGGGATTATATTTTTCTTTTTGACATGTTAATGGGACTTAAAATCTCACGTACATGCATGCTACCGGTTCATGCTTGCATGCAGATATGTTGATGTGATTTAAAACCCACTCACATGCATGTGCCACGTTATTTCTGCATGCTTGCATGTGGCTTAGTGCGGAGCCTCTCAACGTCTAGATCAGACGGCTATTATGGACTGATTTACTTCATCTAACGGCTACATCAATTTTGATGATGTGGATCAAGGAGAGGATAGAGAATTCCTAGTAGTGGGGGCTAGCTATTACTAGTAGATAAGTCTTTGTAGAGATTCCACTACATACGGAACAAAATGAATGAATCTACACTTAAAATGCATCTATATACATCCGCATGTGGTTCATGGTGAAATCTCTACAAAGACTTATATTTAGGAACGGAGGAAGTACTAGTATAGTAAGTACTGTAATTTATCAGCGAGATAAATTTGTACAATGCTATGAAGCTTCCAGCTTCTGTTACATGTATCTTGCGTCCAAGGTTGCCCGTTGCAACATTTCATCAAATACAAAGGAGACTAACATGCATGCTATTGCATATCAATGATTGACAGATCATAGCAAATATGTACTCCCTCCGTTCCAAAATAAGTGTCTCAACTTTGTGCAAACTTTAGTTCAAAGTTGTACTACTACTAAAGTTGACACTTATTTTGGAACATAGGTAGCTAAATAAAAAAATGATCCATGCAGTCCCTAGGCCTTGAACCATGAACCCTGACCAGGCTTCAATTTGCTGGCAACGTTCGAGCTTCCTAATAAATGAAGTTTGCAACCTGTCGGTGTCAAAACCGGCGGCTCTCGGGTAGGGGGTCCCGAACTGTGCGTCTAGGCCGGATGGTAACAGGAGGCAAGGGACACGAAGTTTTACCCAGGTTCAGGCCCTCTCGATGGAGGTAAAACCCTATGTCCTGCTTGATTAATATTGATGATATGGGTAGTACAAGAGTAGATCTACCACGAGATCGGAGAGGCTAAACCCTAGAAGCTAGCCTATGGTATGATTGTTGTTCTGTATCATGTCCTACGGACTAAAACCCTCCGGTTTATATAGACACCGGATAGGGTTAGGGTTACATAGAGTCGGTTACAATGGTAGGAGATCTATATATCCGTATCGCCAAGCTTCCCTTCCAGGCCAAGGAAAGTCCCTTCCGGACATGGGACGAAGTCTTCAATCTTGTATCTTCATAGTCCAGGAGTCCGGCTGAAGATATAGTCTGGCCATCCGGATACCCCCTAATCCAGGACTCCCTCAGTAGCCCCCGAACCAGGCTTCAATGACGATGAGTCCGGCGCGCAGATTGTCTTCGGCATTGCAAGGCGGGTTCTCCTCCAAATTATGTGTACCTGTTGAATAAAGTCCATTTTCTTGTAAATGTTGCGCTCCTTGGCTTCTACGCCCAATAATGGCCGTCTCCCACGTGTCAAACGAATATGAAAAGTCTGAGTGTTTTTTCATTCACACCCCTAGCCGCGTAAATGAGCCGCCCATTTAAGGGGACGAGGATTTAGATCCAAACCACATCTTCCCGCCTTCGCGAGTGTTCATCAGAGCGCATCCGACAAAGGTCCATTCCATCATGGCCAGCCATCGCAACTCCTCCTTTCGCCCTTCCAGCTCTCAGCCTGGATATTGGGAGAGATGCTCCGTCCCGCATAGCGAGCTAGTGACGCTCCAAACCAAGGGATTTCTCCCCCCGGCCTATATGATCCCGGTTCGAGCCGGTCTTGCCATCTACAACGGCGGAAAGCAAGCGGAGAGTGCCCCCAGTCCCTCCAAAGGAGAGCGGGTATGCCTTGTCCCTTATTTAATAAGAGGGCTCGGATTTCCAATCCATCCATTTCTCCAGGGGCTGCTGGATTTCTACGGCCTCCAGCTACATAATCTCACGCCTGCCTCCGTATTGCATATCGCGGGCTTCGTAGCCCTCTGCGAGATGTTTTTGGGTGTTGATGCTCATTTCGGACTATGGAAAAGGATATTCTACCTTGTGCCCCATTCTAAAGAGGGGTCAATGTATCAAGTGGGCGGAGCCGAAGTGTGGCGCATCGCCGGGACCGGATATCTGTCCGGAACCCCAAAGAAGGCGTCCGAAGACTGGCCCTCGAAATGGTTTTATATAGAGGACATCCCGCTGCCGGATCCTGTCCGGATCGGCCTCCCTGAATTTGACAGCGCTCCCTTAAAGAAGCGCCTAAGCTGGCGTCCACGGAGCCCTCAGTACCTGATGGGCCGAATAAGATTGTCAGCCCATTCCGGACTGACCATGATCGGGGTTATGGCCGAATGCATCATGCGGGGGGTGCAGCCGCTTCAGTATAGAAGCCACCCTATGTGGGACTTCAACGGGGAGGACGACGCCACCCGCTACGGCCGTAAGGGGCCGGATTCAGCTGCCGCTCTACTAAAGATCTTGTTCACTTTGTATAAGGGAGAAGAGGAGGAATTTCTCCGCGTCAACCCACAAGGTGGATTCTCTATGCACAATCCCCCAAGCTGGGTAAGCGGTCACATTTACTTGCCCATCCGTTTTGTATTCCCATTGTTAAATATTCAGTGTAACAACTTCAACGCAGGAACTGCGCCGGGCTGTTAAGGAAATAAACAGCCCTCCTCCACAACCTGAGGACCCAGTAAGGTCCCTCGACCCGGCCTCTCAAGAGGATCCGGACATATCTGTGGAGCTGATTGATGGAGTGTTCCATCAATTGAGCAAGGACGATGCCTTGGTGGCCATTACGGCTGATTACCCAGGGCTAATCCCGGTCTCCCAGGTAACTGAGATCGAAGTCCCAGTACTCCGAATAGATGTCCGCCCTCTTGTGTTTTCAGTTTCCTGATTACAACCGAGCTTTGTAGGGGAGGTTTTTGAGACGGGAGGCCGAACCTGCGGCGGCAAGCCAACGAGGGGCCGCAGGGCCCCGTGGGCAGAAAAGAGGTGCAGTCCGGACTGAGGCGTCAGTGCAAAGGTATGGCGCACCCCCTTATCCCAAGTGTTACACCTACGAGGCATATTAACACTCGTGCTCTCTTCAGGACAAAGAGACCTCGCCGGACTATACCCGGAGAGGCTGCCAACCGCGCTTCCACCAGCCAGGCTCCAAAGCCTGGTCTAGAGTCGGAGGCGAACACAAGGCGCGCACCGGACGCTCCTCCGATGGAGGATGTGGACAAGTTGTCTGCCACCAACTCTGAGGTGGAGAGTGCCATGAACCACAGGCGTCGCCGGAGAATTCTTCGCGACGCTTGTTTCTCCCAAGAGGCATTAGATGCCTTTAATTCGGGAGATGCGTACCTCTGTGCCGCTCAAAATGGTCTAGCCAGAGCCACGGAGCAATATGTAAAAGACATACGGGTAAGAAAATTTTGGTAATTATATATATATACCAGTAGCCCCCGAGACTTGAAACAGTTAGAATAACTGATTTAAGGATCATTTGTTATGCAGGTTCTTACAGAGAAGAATTCCCTACTGTCCAAGGAGATGGAAGAGTGCAAAGCCCAACTTGAGGCCGCACTAGCCACGAGAGGGGAGCCCAAGGAGACCCCCTCTGGTAATATACACTTCGAAAGATAAGTATTTTGCGAAGCACAACATGGGTGCGAATCTGACAAATTAAATTGCAGATGGCGCCGGATTGAATCCGGAAAGGCAGCACCTCCTACGCCAGCTAAAGGTTGGTGAGAAGGTGCTGACAAAGGTGAGGCGGGAGAAGAACGATCTCCAAGATGCCAACACCAAGCTGGGCGTCGAGCTGAAAGATGTTCGTGCCCAACTGTCAGACTCCGTTAAGGAGAATTAGCGGCTTCGGCGCGACATTTTTAGTAAGTGCTTAAACGAACGTTTGAAAGAAAGTTCGGCGGGGAAGTCGACTAACAGAGCAATGTCTGTTGGTGTGCTAACAGGTCGTCCTGCAGAGGAGATGCCCGGTTCTATGGGTGACCTTCTTCCCGAGCTCTCGCAACTGCTGGATCAAGTTCGGCAGGCGATGCAAGGCGTCGTCCAGGCCCTATGGCCATCCATCTCCATGCCCGAAGGTCTTGGAGAGCTTGCGGAGAAGCTAAGGGGAGCACGGTAGCGCTTCCGATTGTGGAAGATATCGGCATGCCGTCAAGGCGCTAGGGAGGCCTGGGCCATGGTGAAGACGCGGTACACAAAGGCTGACCCCAACCACATGGCCGAGGTCGGTCCTGTGGGGCCCGATGGGAAGGAGATCCCTGTAAGCTTAGTGTACGGCCAAGTATAATTGGCCGCAAAGTATACCCAGCAGGACTGTAAATTAGACAGCCTGTTAGATGGTATTGAAGAGGAATACAATCAGTCAAAATGACTATGTAATGTAATTGACATTTATAATGCCTTCTAGCTGGATTGTAGATCGTTTGTCATGGCCGACCTTTTCGCTTCAGCCTCGGGACCTGACGGTCCGGAGTGTGTCTGAATTCCAATGTGGTTATATAAGAACCGGGGAATGCATGGAGACCAGCCGTAGGGGTCATTAGTGCGTGAACAGACAAGTGCCCGACTAGTTATGTTATATTACATGGTTAGTAAGAAACATCTTCCAGGGAGAATAGTTCCGTTAGGGGTTCCTTTCCCTGGGAGGCATGCCCTAAAGTGCATGTCCATGCTGCGAAAAGAAACGCAGGAAAAACATCTGGGGGCATATAGATAAATAAAATAAAAAAAGATCATCTTTAGTTCACCGACCGAATATTCCCTTAAGAACGCTAGCTTTCGGCTTCACCCAGTCTGAGGTACACGTCCGGCTGACCCGGCAGTAATAATCGCAGAGGTGCTCCCTTTACCACCTAGCCGAATAATCAGGAACGTAGGGGTAAGCACAGGAGCCAGGCAACCCAGCTTGGCCAAAACTTAAGTCATATCGATGCATATAATGGTGAATAAAAGGTACATGCGGAAGTGTGACACATGTGTTGGGCATGAAGCCCGTATAAATAAGCTTCTGTTTAAAGAAGCCCCCAGGTTTAATGAGCACGGATAGCGCGTCACTTTATGAGCCTTTAAAGGCTATAAGAGAGAGAGAGAGAGAAGAAGAGGAATGTAAGACAGAAAGTATATATAAAAAATGGACAGAGGAAGGAGACGAACACAGAGTCCGGCGCTAGGCATAGAATCTTTGGAGACGGGCTGCGTTCCATGGGTTCGGCTCGAGTCGGTTATCCGATGCATCTCGCAGGCGGTACGCTCCACCAGTCAGGACTTGGTCGATTATGAAGGGACCTTCCCACTTGGGCTTGAGTTTGTCCTTTTTCTTGTCCGGCAGGCATAGAACTAATTCTCCAACGTTGTAATTTTTGGCCCGTACTTCTCTGCTTTGGTATCTTCGAGCCTATTGTTGATAGAATACGGAACGGGCTTTTGCCACGTCGCGCTACTCCTCCAATGCGTTCAAATTGTCCTGCCGATCGAGCTCGGCTTCTCTTTCTTCATACATGCGCACTCGAGGTGAGTCATGAATTATGTCGCAAGGCAAAACTGCCTCTGCGCCGTACACCATAAAGAATGGTGTATATCTGGTGGTGCGATTCGGTGTGGTCCGTAGCCCCCAGAGTACGGAGTCGAGCTCCTCTACCCAGTGCGTGCTAGATTCCTTGAGGGACCGCACTAATTTGGGTTTGATGCCGCTCATGATAAGACCATTTGCACGTTCGACCTGGCCGTTAGTTTGTGGGTGATAGACGGAAGCATAATCGAGCTTGATGCCCATGTTTTTGCACCAGAGTTTTACCTCGTCGGCCGTGAAGTTCGTGCCGTTATCAGTGATGATGCTGTGGGGGACATCGTAACGGTGTACAACCCCGGATATAAAGTCTATCACCGGTCCGGATTCGGCCGTCTTAACAGGCTTGGCTTTTATCCATTTGGTGAACTTATCCACCATGACCAGTAAGTATTTTTGCTTGTGGGTTCCGCCTTTGAGGGGTCCAACCATGTCAAGCCCCTAGACCGCGAAGGGCCAAGTAATGGGGATAGTTTGGAGGGCGGTGGGTGGCATACGGCTTTGGTTTGCAAAGAGCTGGCAACCGGTGCATCGCTGGACTAAGTCTTGAGCGTCTGCCCGGGCCGTCGGTCAATAAAAGCCCGTACGGAAGGCCTTGCTTACAAGGGACCGAGCTGCAGCGTGATGACCGCCGAGTCCGACATGAATTTCAGCCAGGAGGTTCCGCCCTTCCTCTTCGGAGATGCACCTTTGAAGGACTCCGGTAGTGCTTTTCTTATAAAGCTCTCCCTCGTGGACTTTGTAGGCTTTGGATCGCCGCACTATGCAGCATGCCTCATTTTGATCCTCGGGGAGTTCCTGCCTAATAAGGTAGGCGAGGAATGGTTCTGTCCACAAGGCGATGACGGCCATTATTATGTGGGCTGAAGGTGTTATTTCCTTGGTGGAGCCGCCAATTGTGTCAGAATGTTCGGTGTCGGGCAGTGCGGTTGGGTCCGGGCTATTATTGTGCGGCTCCCCTTCCCATACGACGGATGGCTTGAATAGCCTTTCCAAGAAGATGTTGGGGGGCTACATCGCGTTTTGCGCCGATGTGTGCTAGGACATCTGCCGCCTAATTATTTTCCCGGGCTATATGGTCAAATTCAAGCCCTTCGAACCGAGTTGACATTTTTAGGACGGCATTGTGGTAAGCTTCCATCTTTGGATCCTTGGCGTCGAAGTCTCCATTTATTTGGGATATTGCGAGGTTCGAGTCCCCGCGCACCTCTAGGCGTTGAATGCCCATGGATACTGCCATCCGGAGACCATGTAAAAGGGCCTCATATTCGGCTGCATTGATGGAGTCTGTGTACATAATCTGGAGTACGTATTGAACTGTGTCTCCTGTGGGGGACGTCAAAACGACGCCAGCCCCCAGTCCGGCCAACATCTTGGAGCCGTCGAAATGCATGACCCAATTTGAATATGTGCCGTACTCTTTAGGGAGTTCGGCCTCCGTCCATTCTGCGACAAAGTCGGCCAAGACTTGCGACTTGATGGCTCGCCGTGGCTTATAAGTTATGTCCAACAGGAGGAGCTCAATGGCCCATTTTGCAATCCGGCCCGTTGCGTCATGGTTGTTTATAATATCATTAAGTGGTTTTCTCGAGGCTACTGTGATTGAACACTTTTGAAAGTAGTGTCGTAGCTTTCGGGATGCCATGAATACCGCGTACGCAATCTTTTGATAATGCGGGTACCGTGTTTTGCACGGAGTGAGGACTGTGGACACATAATAGACCAGCTTTTGAAGGGGGGATTTGTGTCCATCCGTTTCTCGTTCGACGACGAGCACTGCGCTTACCACCTGATGTGTTGCTGCAATGTACAATAGCATTGGTTCGCCAATGTTTGGCGCGGCCAGGACTGGGTTTGTTGCCAATATGGCTTTTATTTCGTCGAGTCCGGCAGTGGCTGCATCCGTCCATTCGAAGTGTTCGGTGCGCCGAAGTAGGCGGTAGAGGGGTAGGGCCTTTTCTCCCAAGCGGGATATAAAGCGGCTTAGAGCCGCCATGCATCCGGTTAACTTTTGTATTTGTTCGAGGTCCTTTGGGATATCCAATTGTGACAGAGCTCGGATCTTGGCTGGATTTGCTTCAATTCCCCTACCGGATACAATGAAGCCCAAGAGCTTTCCGGCTGGGATGCCGAAAATGCTTTTTTCCGGGTTGAGCTTGATGTCGTATGTTCGGAGGTTATCGAATGTGAGCCTCAAGTCGTCTACTAGAGATTCGACATGTCCTGTTTTGACGACCACATCATCTACGTATCCCTCCACTGTTTTGCCGATCTGGTTTGCCAGGCATGTCTGAGTCATGCGCTGATATGTTGCGCCGGCGTTTTTGAGCCTGAAGGGCACTGTATTGAAGCAGAATGGGTCGTATGATGTGATAAATGCCGTTGCGGCTTGGTCTGATTCTGCCATCTTGATTTGATGGTAGCCGGAATATGCATCGAGGAAACACAACGAATTGTGTCCTGCGGGTAGCATCGATATTGATTGATGTGGGGGAGGGGGAAGGGATCCTTTGGGCAAGCCTCGTTAAGGTCTTTAAAATCAACGCACAGGCGCCAGGATTTGTCCTTCTTTGGTACCATCACCAGGTTTGCAAGCCAGTCCGGATGTTTTATATCTCTGATGAATCCGGCCTCCAATAGCTTTGCTAGCTCCTCTCCCATGGCCTGTCTCTTAGGTTCGGAAAAACGCTGAAGAGCCTGTTTGACAGGTTTGAATCCTGTTTGGATATTTAAGCTGTGCTCGGCCAGCCTGCGTGGGATTCCTGGCATGTATGAAGGGTGCCAGGCGAAAATGTCCCAGTTCTCTCGTAGGAACTCTCGCAGTGCGGCGTCTACATCAGGGTTTAACTGTGCCCCGATGGAAGCTGTTTTATTGGGGTCCGTTGGATGGACTTGGAATTTGACTATTTCGTCCGCCGGTTTAAAGGAGGTGGACTTGGATCTTTTGTCGAGTACCACATTGTCCCTATTCACCGTAGAGCGCAGCGCAGTCAGTTCCTCAGTCGCTAGGGCTTCGGATAGTGCCTCGAGGGCCAGTGCAGCTGTCTTGTTTTCGGCGCGCGGTGCTATGTCCGGATCACTAGCGAGAGTGATGATCCCGTTAGGCCCGGGCATCTTGAGCTTCATGTACCCGTAATGGGGTATTGCTTGGAAGATTGTAAACGCTTCCCGCCCTGGCAGGGCGTGATAACCGCTGCTGAACGAAGCCACATGGAACATGACCTCTTCGGACCTATAATTATCCGGCGTGCCGAACACCACATCTAGTGTGATTTTTCCTGTGCAGCGCGCTTCCCGACTGGGGATTATTCCTCTAAAGGTTGTGCTGACTCGCTCAATGCGGTTCCAGTCTATTTCCATTTTTTGAAGGGTTTCCTCATAAATGAGGTTCAATCCGCTGCCGTCGTCCATGAGTACCTTGGTAAGACGAAAGCCGTCCACTATTGGACTGAGGACCAATGCGGCTGGTGCTCGGGCTGTTCGGAATTTAGGTTCATCACTGGCGTTAAAGGTAATAGCCGTGTCACTCCATGGGTTTATTGTTGCTACTTGGTAGACTTCGGCAAGGCTGCGGAGTGTCCTTTTTCGCGTATTATTTGATGTGAATGTCTCGAAGACAGTTAATACCGTATTGGTGTCTCTGGGGTGGCTTTCTGTGGCCTCCGGAATTAGGAGATTTTCGCCAATTTTGGCCACCTGCCGGAGTATCCAACATGCTCTAGGGCTGTGAGTTGGTGTGGCGTCCTCTGTACTGTGAATTTTACAGGGTCCATTAAGCCATCCTTCCAGTACGGTTCCATGCCCTGTAGAGGGTTTTTGCTTTTTGGTGTTTGACCCGGGTGTCTGGCCATGATGCACCCTTTTATTTCGGACTGGGTTTGTATTCAGGGCCGGATCGTCCCAAAATTTAATTTCGGTTTTCCAGGCGCTTTCCATCGCACAGTACTTTCGTACAATGGACGCCAAGTGAGTGAAGCGTGTAATATCATGGCGACTTATGGTGTTGAGGATTCCCTTGTCCGTGCAATTATTGCAGAAAATTGAGATTGAGTCTTCCTCGCGGTAGTCCCTTGTCCTGTTCTTAACCAGGAGGAATCTGGCCCAGTAATGATGTACTATTTCATCGGGCTCTTGCCTGATTTGGGATAGATCGCTTATGTTCGGGTGGGTGGGTGGAATTAAATCCGAAGCCTCACCCAATCTGAGGCTCAGAGGCCGAGGAATTTCCGAACTCGAAAATTTGGATTCCTGGATGTTGTCCAATGAATCCAGCCCATCGCGTGACTCTAAGTTCAGGTTTTGAGTGATATCCTCCCCTCCGCGGGTATCTGGCTTGGAGGGATCGGGAATCCGGACGTAGCGAGTCCTTAAGATAGATGAAGGGTCGCCGCACTGTCCCTCTACCACGGCAACGTGATGGGTGACTTGGGGAGAGTTAATCTCTCTCAGATCGGGTTTAGGCCCAATCTGGTCGTAATCCGTAGCGACTACCAGGGCGGCGATGTGATCCAAGAGCTAGTTTATAGAGGAGAGCTCCATTGGATCTAACTTCTCGGTGAGTTCCGAGCTGACATGAAGATTGTTTTCGATGGCTCAAGAGGTCATCATCGGTGCAGAAGCTGAACAGGCGGTCATAAGAAAACCACCTAGCCGGAGGGTTTGGCCGACAGCCAAAGCTCCCTTAGCAACGGTGTCGTCTTTAAAGACGGGGCAAGGCATCCTTCCTGATGGCGACGACACAGAGGAACTCTTAATCAAAGCACCAATGTCGGTGTCAAAACCGGCGGATCTTGGGTAGGGGGTCCCAAACTGTGCGTCTAGGCCGGATGGTAACAGGAGGCAAGGGACACGAAGTTTTACCCAGGTTCGGGCCCTCTCGATGGAGGTAAAACCCTACGTCCTGCTTGATTAATATTGATGATATGGGTAGTACAAGAGTAGATCTACCACGAGATCGGAGAGGCTAAACCCTAGAAGCTAGCCTATGGTATGATTGTTGTTCTGTATCTTGTCCTACGGACTAAAACCCTCCGGTTTATATAGACACCGGATAGGGTTAGGGTTACATAGAGTCGGTTACAATGGTAGGAGATCTGTATATCCGTATCGCCAAGCTTGTCTTCCACGCCAAGGAAAGTCCCTTTCGGACACGGGACAAAGTCTTCAATCTTGTATCTTCATAGTCCAGGAGTCCGGCTGAAGGTATAGTCCGGCCATCCGGACACCCCCTATCCAGGACTCCCTCACAACCTTTGACCATCGAATCATTTTGTGCAGTTTCACCAAAATCGAGATGATCATCCCTGTGGCAAAGAAATTGAAGAAGCGTAATTAGAATAAGATTACTAGGACTAGTTGATGAGACATGAACTCATCACAAATACAGTACGTAGAAGCCAGTAGAGGTATGTGCGGGGCAAAGAAGTAGAGAAATATCCACAAGGAGTGATGTGGGCAGCTAGAGCAGTGGTGCAAGCCGGCTGTAAAGGGATTTGTACCTGAGGGACGTAGCTCAACCTTGAGGAGGGCGGCGGGAGGCGGCAACTGCCCACGTCGCGGCAGTGAGCAAGGGACGAAGGCAACCTCACTGGCTTTGTGAGAGAGAACGGCGGGGACCCCTGATAGGGACGTGCCGACAGTGGGTATTCACCGTCGGCGACGGCCACCGCATCTACACTAAGCATACACCCCTTCCCCAAGCGGATGTGATCCGCCGGGATGTTAGATATGTGGCCACAGTCGTTTTGTGTGAGAGAGTGTGAAGAGAGCAATGCCAGCAAGCAACCGTGTAGGTTGGCCCATCCTGACTATGTATATAGTGGAGCGGTTTCCTTTTCTCTCCATATGAACCTATCATATTGCGTACATGCCACTGAAGAAGAAAAAACTTTATTTATAAATGACGCGGCACCTACTACTCGTTCTCCTATAACCTTGCGCTTGGCATCTCCAAAATATTAACCTTGCGATTGGCTCTTCGCCTCTTCGGGAAGTCGAGCAATAATGGTAGTGCAGTATATATCGTTCTGGCTATATGAGACAGAATGAATTGCTGCATGTCCACCACGTGGGCGAGGGTCGAGGGGCGAGGGAGAGTGCTACATACAGAGCAAAATGAGTGAATCTACACTCTAAAATACGTCTATATATCAGTGTTTGGAGTATGTACTAGTAGTTCATATTGAAATCTACTAAAGGACATATATATTCCAAACAATATGATATAATCTCTATAACCAAGGTAGTAGGGACGAGGAGTAAACGGAGGGAGTAGTAAATTTTTCTCCTCGTCCTACGAGCCACCGCGCGCATGGGCGAGGGAGCGGGCGTAAGGCGGAGCAAGCTTCACCTCATCCTGCGAGCCACCACGCCCGTGGGCGGGGGCGATGGCATACTAAGCAAGCTTCTCCTCGTTCTGCGAGTTGACGGGACACATCAAAAGTACTCCAGTGTATAGAGCCTTGCCTCTAAGGTAGGCCCCACATGGTTTGCCTCTTTTTTTAACATCACACGTCAAGTCCCAATTTGTTTGTTCACCCGTGGTAGACGAAGCTCCCTCCACCAAGTGGACAACTAGTACACGTGCCAAATTACCACGTGGGCTTCCTTTTTCGTACAGAAATGAGCTCCACCGTGTACCCGCGCGGGTGTGGTTGGGAAAGAGACGGGAGTACGTGCACCGTGCATGCACCTCTTCTCTTCATGCACGTCCCCCACCTACGTGGGTGTGTGTGAGAGATACAAACCGCGTTCGTGAGTGTTTTTTGTTTTGGGGTGGGGGTGGGGTGGGGGTTGATTTCGTGAATTATTTGTGGGAATATGTGTCGGTGACATCTCAAACAAAATTTTGCATGCAATGTGTGTGAAATGGAGGCCTATCCATATCATACATAGAGGGTCGGGCAATCCACGAGAAGAGAGGGAGGGGTCATAGCTATCTATAGAGTCGAAGAGAGGATCAAGTGGGTGGGTGCGAGATCGATGAAGAGAGCCATCGAAATTGTGTGTGTGTGCAAGTCAAAGATATAGGGTGACTTGCCTACCGGAACGTTAGAGGGCACATGTCAAGTTTGTCTGTGGCAGGGAGACATGACTAGAGCGCTCGATGTATCGGTTTGTGTGGGGGGAGGGGTGGGGGGAGGGGTAGGTAGAGGCCTAACCATAGAGGTAGAACGACTCGTATATGTGTTGAGAAGGAGAGACCCAGGTATGTCTTGAGGGAGATCGGTCGACATCCATACATAACTGAAGGACGGGAAATATGATGGGACAGAGAGAGAGGAGAGAGAGTGGGAGGGAGAGGGAGGGAGAGGGGTAGAGTGCTGGATGGGTGATGGAGTTGCTTCCCGAAGATGGTGGGAGAGGCCTACTAGACAAACTGAGGGTGGAACTGCAATGTTATCAATAAGAGTGGGGATGTGTTTCTGTGTGTGCCTGTGCGTGATAGATCTATCGGGACGCATCCATGGATGATGAAGGGGAACCATGTGTTTGGTAAGCAAACCTAACTAGATCGGTAGATCAATTGTTGTTTGTCGGAGGAAGGGAGAGACACAACTAATGAGGTAGATCGATTTACGTGTGGGTAAAAACGAGTTATAAGGACCTAGCTAGCTATATGTATAGCGAGAGATCGGTCGGTGTACGTCCATTTGTTAGAGGCAAATAAGGCCCAACGAGACATATAGACAGAGAGAATGGAGCTAGGAGGTGGTGCGAGAGGCCCAACTACTAGCTAGATAGGGGGAGGAGTGTGCGGTTGTGAGATCGATGAAAAGAGGGGCGAGAGTTTACATGTGTGTCTGACCGTATGAGAGACACGAGGCAAGGACACATAAAGGAGGAGATTGAAGGTGTGTGTGTATGTTGTAGGCAGGCATCGCTGGAGAGGTTTATCGATCGGTGTGTGTCGGAAAGGAGTTGTGGAGACTCTCGGAGAACGACCTAAAGAAAAAATGAATGTGCCTGGTGGATAGAATGCCGGGGGAGGGGGAGGGCGTGTGAATGCACGATAGAAAGTTAGTGGTAGCTACAAAGGTTAGAGGATTGTGTGGGTGTAAGAGACTAACAAAGATCATAATTTGATATGAAAGCGGATTCATATATTTGAATAGGAGATCATAGTGTTTTAAACATTGCATGCATGAATATAGCGGTGATACACGTGTTGTGCACATGTTGTACCATAATGTGATAATGCATGGCGTTTGCAACTCACAGCTAAATGCCTAACAATCTAAAGCATACTATACATCAAACAATCTCACATTTTATTTGAATTTGTGATAATGTGTGGCGTTTGCAGCTTACAACTAAATATCGAACAATCTAAACAATACTATATATCAAACATTCTCACATTTTATTTGAATTTGTGGTAATGTGTGGTGTTTGCAACTCACAGATAATGTGATAAACACATTATACATATGAGACATGGTTTAGATTATGAAGATCTAGCTAGAGCTATAAATGTAATGTGATTTGAAATCAAAATAAAGTGGATTCAAAAAATCTAGTTCGAGTTCATATAGTACACATAGTTCATAAGTAACTCGAGACTAATCATGTGGTGTGATGTGAAGATAATACACAAACGATGGTTTAACTTGACAATAATGATGATTGTAGATCTTATTAAAACAGAGAAACGAATTCAAATGTTTTGACTTCACAACAATCATTACTGTAGATCTTATTCAAATAGAGAAACGAATTCAAATTTACTTCATATTGAAGCGGTAGTATATACGTTTGTAATGCACTAAAACGTTCATTTGAGTAGTATGTTGCATGCATTATACACGTAGAGAAATATTTTAATTGAACATAACATGAATTCAAAGTTTTGAATGACATTTGTAGTGCACATTGATTTGGTACAGTACACGTTAGGCTTGTCCGGAAATTTCAACCCGCACCTTGTTAGCCCGAAATATTTAAGATATATCTTTGTCTCGTTGTGCTCTGACAACTCCCTCATCTCAACCCGCGCCTTGCTATTCCGAAATTACAACGCGCGCGAAAACTCCCACCTCCTGTGAAATCCCGACACGCGAAATGCCCGTGGTACCCCTGAACCGAAAGAACCGCCTCAAATCGGTGGGGGTACTTTCGTAACTTACCCCACATTTGACACAAGCGCGTCTCTAAGCCATGGTTCCCCACTGCCATCCCATCCGCCCACCCATTCGTACACCGAGGCCGCGAAAACCCGCGACGAAACCCCACACCCTGCTCCGTCCACCACCCAGCCAGAGCCTCTTCCCCGACGATGTCGTCCACAGCAACACCTTGACGTCCCTCATCCACCGTACCGGATGAGGACCCGTCGTCGATCTCATCGTCCCGCCGGTTCAACCACCCCGTCCTCCACCTCCAAGGAGCTGCCCCGACGTTCCCCTCGTCTTTCGCGCCACCTCCATTCCCACATCGCCGTCTTCACCTGCACCACCGGAAGAGCATCATCATCACCGTTTCCTCGGATGAAGCTGCGGCCTAATCGGCGCCACCAAAGAGGTTGTACACTAATCACCGCTTTTTCTTCTTGATTCGATCTCATGGTGCTGCCGGCGCTCGGTCCCGAGCCGACATGGCGCGGCTTCATCCATGGTGGCATCGCCAGCCACTTCCTCCACGGCGTCGCTCCCTCGGTGGCATTGTCCACATCAGTAGGAGCTGCTGCTGCTTTAGCTCTCGCTCGCGTTGCTGCTCTGCTCTTGCTCTCGGTCGCCTGCCTGCTCTGCTCTTGCTATTGCTCTTGCTCGCGCTGCTGCTCTCGCTCTTGCTCTTGCTTGCGATGCTGCTCCGATTTAGCTACACTTCAGTCGACTGAATCGACTTTTGGGTCAGTCGA
>NC_041388.1:356787209-356863012 GCF_002162155.2 Triticum dicoccoides | reverse complement strand
TGGCGGGGTGTTGGCGGGGCGGTGGCGTGGGGATCGCCGGAGGAAAAGCTCAGCACGAGGGGGGCTAGAGGGATGGCTGGGGCGGCGGCGGACCGGCAGTGGGGAGTGTTTTCGGGGCGGGCGAGACGGCGCACCGCCGGCCGCGGGCGGCGGGGGGCTGCTGTTTGGCCGGTGGTGGCTGGCGGCTCAGGGGGTGGAGGTTGAAGATGAACCGCAGGCCCTTGATTTCGTATCCAACGACTGCAAAATCGACAAACCAGAGATGAAAAAGTCAGTCAACCGACGTGTAGCCTCACCTTGCTAGTGCGTTCAGTTTCGACAGCAAAATTTAGTTTCGACAGCAAAATTTAGTTTCGACAGTTAAGTTCAGTTTTGACAGTTAAGTTCAGAGATGAGTGGCTGATGTATTTTACATCTAGCACTTTGTGGTTATGTATTTTACGTCATGTATTGGAGATGCTATTAGAATTCCACTCAGGTTAATGTCGTTCGTTGTCTCTCTTGTCCTGCTTCAGCCTCGGCGTCGTACAACTCACCGGAGCTGCTCCAACGATGAAACCCTCCATCACAGCGGAGCAGTTCCTTGGGCTCCATCTCTAGACGCCTAAGATCTTCTTCCCCTCCTCCGACAGCAAAGTCAGCCGGAGCATCCTCACCGGCCAACCCAATCACACTAAGATCGACCTGGCTTTGCCAAAGAGGTTGTATACTTGTTGCATCTCTTTTTTACTCTAGATGTTATATATATTGTCCACTGAGCACACGGATTTGTTCCTTTAGTCTCCATGAAAGAAAAAACGTAGGAATTTTAATTTTCACTTGTCCTCCTTTTCAAATTCCTATTCATGAAGCACAAGACTAAGAGATAGTAGCATAATAGCATTATAACCGTACATTTTCTTGTGGTTTGACTTAATCTCACCATGCTTCTTTGCATCATGTGATCTTCCAATTGTTGTAAATCAAACACCTAGATTGGCAGAAATCCTGTGTTTTTAAATTCTCTATTTTGCACGTGCATTCCTATCCTATTCCTGTCTATTTCCTATCCCTGCATTGTTGGAATCCTCCAATTCAAACGAACCCTTACAGAATTACTTCTCTTACAGATAGTTGTCAAAGAAAACCTTGTGTGGATTGTCCCGCTCCTGCTGCGCCGTCGTCCACCCCAACTCAGCTGCTCCAACGACAAAAGGGTCCAGCACAGCAGGGATCCAGCCTCCAGACTGTCTTTCGCCGCCTCAGATCTTCTTCCGCGCCGCTGGCAGCCATGAAAACTGCATTACCATCATCAACCGAGCAGATGACCTTGAGGACTACACGGGTCCGCAAGAGAGGTCACACTCTTTCGTGTCTGCTTACGTTATGCATCGCTTGATATTACATGCTACTTTATCGTCCTGTTCACCGATTAGACTCTGAGTCAGCTCCAAACTAATGGTCAAACTTGAGTTTTTAAATGGTTGTGGGGTACATATCGGGGCCACTATCAATAGTATCTATCTACTCTCTGGTTAATCTCCGGTGTCTACTATGAGTTTCATGTTGGGTGGGAAACAAACAGTAAAGAAGCCATTATCTGTATTTTTTAACTGAAGCCATTATCTGCCTGCTATTATTGGTTTTGGGTCTATCCACAGGTTGCTACCATCACTCTGGATTTCTGCATGCACTCCTTACATAATCTCACCATGTTTTATTCCTATGCATGACAGTTATTGTAAACAATGGAACTGAACATGTAGAGCAAAAGAGACGAGCCTTGCGTGGCAATAAAATTTCATGCAGACGTCGCTCCATGGTAGGCGCAAAGGCAGCCCCCCTCCACGCATTTCGGATTGTAATCGAGAGGAAGATATCTGTTCTGAGGGGGATTCAGAAGGAGAAGACAACTCCTATTTACCCCCTGAGGTCTTCGCTCTAACTTGGCATGCTGATGTTGGTTATATCATGCATATGGTGTCTTGCATTGCTTACTTTATACATCAAATATGTCATCTGCTTAGTTTAGACATCCTTTGTGTGAGTGCCATCTGTTTAGTTTATTCATCTTTTATGTGAATTATGCAACGCCATCTTGTTTAGCCAGACATCATATATGTGAATTTTGCAATGCCATCCTGCTTAGCCAGTCATCTTATATTTAAATTATATCAGGCCATCCTTTTTTCGTTACATATTACATTTGTCAACAATGTTAGTACATTCAACTGCTCTTCGTGTGCATCAGCCATTTGACACAGTGATGGCAAATTTTGAGTGAAAACAAGGTCTTCAGAGCAGACTATGCTATCTGACGAAGCGCATATCTCGCTGGTTACGGATAGCTCCTCAGAGGAGGATTCAGAGACAGATGACCAGTCCTATCCCCCCCCCCGAGGTGTATGCTCTAACTTGGCAGGGTTATGTTGCTCATATCGTGCGTATGGTGTCTCGCATTGCTATGTCATTTGATTAGTTTAGACATGCTTTGTGTGAATGCCACCTGTTCAGTGTCTAATTACCATATATGTGAATTATGCATTGCCATCTTGTTGCAAGAAATTATATATGTGAATTATACAATGCTATCTTGTTGCAAAGGCATTATATATGTGAATTATGCAATGCCATGCTATTTAGCCAATAATCATGTATGTGAGTTATATCATGCTATCATTTTTTTGTATTACGTGTTCCATTTGTCGACAAAATTTGTATATTGCATCAGCCATTTGAAGCGGTGATGGAAGTATCTGGAGTGAAAACAAGGTATTCAGAGCAGACAATGCTACCTGCTAAAGCAGACATCTTGCTGGTTACAGAGAGCTCCTCAGAGGAGGATTCAGAGACTGATGACCAGTCCTATTTTCCCCCTGAGGTCTATGCTCAAACTTGGTAGGGTTATATTACCCATGTCATGCATGTTGTCTTGCATTGCTTAGTTTTTACATCATATATGGATTGCCATATGCTTACTTGCTTACTATATAAATCATATATTTCAATTATATCATGCCATCATGTTTACATAGTACATACACATCATCTATCTGAATTATAGCATGGCAACCCATTTAATAAAGACATCATATAGTTATGTCATCTCATCCTGTTTAGTGCTTACAGTCATCATATTTTGAATTATGGCATTCTATCCGTGAATGTATGTGAATTATGGCATGCCAACCTATTTAATAAACACATTACATAGTTATGTCATGTCATCCTGTTTACATAGACTCATATTTTGAACTATGTCTTTCCATCTTTTTTAGTTAGCCATCATAATGTGAAATTGTGTCATGCTATCCTGTTTAGTCAGCCATCATATATATGAAATTGTGTCATGCTATCCTGTTTGGTTAGACAACATAAATATAAATTATTTCATGCCCTCTTTTATTCCCCACTATCCATTGCACTTGTCTATCATACAATGTCTATACCTTCAATTACTTTTCTTGTTTATCAGCCATTTGAATTGGAGAGCATGATGGCATTATCTAAGGGAGTAACAACACGGTCTTCAGAAAAGATAGTGCTACCAGTTGATGCAGATAGAACCACGGTTGTACTTGCCCAAGGACCAGATCCACCACTGATAACCCAGACTCTCGCAGATTGTACCCCTACCCAGTTAGACAGAGAACCAGCTACACCCCTTCTAACCCCAACCCCGGCAGATAGTAACCTAGTTCCAGTTGGCACAGCACCGTCTCCACCACAGAGCACCCAAACACGAGGAGTTGGTAAGGGAACTGCAGTGCCCAAAGCACGAGGACCACCACTCTGAATCCCATCTCAATGCTTAAAGGAGAAGAAGATTTGTTCTCAGGTCAGTTTCTGTAGCTATGGTTCATACTCCTTTGCTCTTGTATTACTGTATTTACTCATACCAACTATTTTCAAATTTGAAGGATGGAATTGAAACTCCAATGGCGCAACAGGTATGTTTTAAACCTGTTTCTTTAACTGGTTTGCTGTTGTAACCTGCTCTATGTTCATTTCAGTTTCAATTGAATAAACAGTTATGTTCTCATGTCATGCACAATACAAGTGTTGTTATTGCTCTATAGTTACCCACACTTATATTCTGTCTATTCTGCTTTGTCTTGAACAAATATTATTTGAAGTGTGTCTCTATCTTGATTTGGCAACAAAAACTAGAATGATATAGACCATAAAGTGACCATGGTACATAGATATATGTTTGTTTCATGCTGTTATCCTGTCCACTTTACTACTGAACTCATTTACCAAAATGAGTTTCATATACAACATGGTAAACATGTGATGTGTCTGCTTGTTTCTCTTTTAGAATGCAGACAAAATATTGAAGAACAGTACCGCGTTATCCAATGGTAAAGGAAGTAATGCAGATAAGGTTCAAGATAGTGAGACATCCATGTTGGTCTCCAAGAAAGCTGATAAAAACTATCTTGACGATAGTGAGGGAACCCAAAAGTCTTGTCTTGATGTAGTGTTCGAGTTACTGGCCACTACTGCTAGCACAAGCTCTTCGAACTCGCTGCCTGAATTAGTTCGTCTTCTTGAGTCTCAACTTCAAGTTGAAAGACATCGATCAGATGTGCTGCGACAGGAAGCTGAAGGACTGAGGAAGTCCCTGCAAAATTCAGATGCATATTTTCTGGTGCAACAGCAAGCGCGGGAGGATTTAAGCGCCAAACAAGAGAAAGTTAATAAGCTTGCTAAGCATCTTGCCAGCATTATGGGTACCCAGGATATTGTTTCTTGAGATCTTCTGAAGTGGTTTCAGTTCTGGATTTGTTTTGCTGCGGCGTTTATTTGCACTGGTCGCCAACATTGACAACCAGTGTATATGATATGCTGCTTTGTTCCCTATATTTGCACTGGTGGCGAACTTTGATGCCCAGTGAATGTAATATGTGTAATATCCCTAATAGCCTAGCGTTAGTTGCTTGCTTATTTATTTCCTTCTTGTCTTGTTTATTTGTTTGCTTGTAGTCATTGCAGTTCTTTTTCCGCGGTTAGCTACTGGCTGCAATAACCTATTTTTTAAAACTAGGCCACAATAACCATGGGCTAATATTTACTGTCGTGACACTGGGCCTCCTACTGGCCGTAGAAACAGTGGGCCTTCTACGGGCCGTAGAAACAATGGGCCTTCTGCGGGCCGTATCATCAATGGGCCTGATACGGGCCGTATGATCGATTGGCCAAACATGGGCCAAATAGACGGCATTATGGTCGTAAACAGGCTAGAGTTGGAATCGTCCGTTCATGGGCCGACCATAACGGGCCATCGTTAATAGGCTGTATTTGATGATGCTATGAAAACGACCCAACGTATTAACGGACCACAAACGGGCCGACTGTAACCACGGGCTGAATTTGGCCCACAAGCAGAAAATGACAGTAACGGGCCATAAGTAAACGAATGCTGGAAATGAGACCATGAATAAATGGGCTCTGAGAAGGTCGAAAGATAACATGGGCTGGAAACGGCCCAACGGAATAACAGGCCGTTAATGGATATAAAGTGATACACTGTTCATTACGGGCCAATTTCACCACAGGCCGTTAATGGGTGTAAAGTGATACACTGTTCATTACGGGCTAGTTTCACCATGGGCCGTTAATAGGCCAAGAGTTACATATGGCCTCATATGGGCTGAAAGACGTCATGGGCCATACATGCGCCAGAAGTGAAAATGGGCTAGAATCATATTGGATGGCCCAGATGACGCTACTGGGCCTAATTTGGATAGGGCGTTACAGGCCTTGGGTTAGCGGGCTGTAAATGGGCAATATGCGAATAGGCCGTTAACAGGCTTTCCATGAGCCAGCCCGCCACCTTTTGACCAAGTCAAACGGGCCGGCCTTTTCATAGGAATGGGCCTCTATTGGGTCGTGCCACGTGTCGACGTATCATAGGCGCCTTCCATCTAATGAGTGGATGACATCTGTCCCAACGATGAGCCGACATGTGTTTCCTCCAGCCAATGATGATTTTACACGTGGAAAATCCCCATTGGTTGGGGCTGTTAACGGGTTATCGGATCCAAAACCCGACCCGATAGCTTAATGGCGTTCCGTTACGGTGGATGCCACATGTCGGTCACCCTTGTCGAAAGCACTTCTGTGACGCGCGATTTATCGTCATGGAAGTGGACACTTCCGTGATGATAATTTTGGTAATGTCATGGAACACTTCTACGACAGCACAGGTATGACTATCTTGATTCTGTCATAAAATCGTCATGGATGTACATGCATGACAAAAAATGCGACCTACTGTGACAAACATGTATCATCACGGAAGTGTATTTTTTTGTAGTGATAGCTGGGATCTTGCCTCCTCATACCTACCCCCTATTCTACTGTCAGTCTTAGAACCACGACAACCGCAAGATGGAACCCAAAACTAAATAACCATGCTGTTATAGAGACTCTCAAAATAATATAAGTGAAGCATGAGAGTTCAACAATTTCTATAAAATAAAGCCACGATCGTCCTCTAAAAAGATATAAGTGAAGCACTATAGCAAAATTGCCTAGCTCAAAAGATATAAGTAAAGCACATAGAGTATTCTAATAAATTCAAGATTCATGCGTGTCCCTCTCAAAAGGTGTGTACAGCAAGGATGATTGTGGCAAACTATAAAGCAAAGACTCATATCATACAAGACGCTCCAAGCAAAACACATGTCATGTGGTGAATAAAAATATAGCCTCAAGTAAATTTAACGATGGAACGAAGACGAAAGAGGGGATGCCATCCGGAGCATGCCCAAGCTTAGATGCTTGGTTGTCCTTGAATATTACCTTGGGGTGCCCACCCCAAGCTTAGGCTCTTGCCACTCCTTATTCCATAGTCCATCAAATCTTTACCCAAAACTTGAAAATTTCATAATACAAAACTCAATAGAAATCTCATGAGATTGTTAGTATAATAAAATAAATCACCAATTTTTGGTATTGTTGTGAACTCATTCTTTATTTTTATTGGTGTAATATCTACTGTATTCCAACTTCTCCACGGTTCATGCCCCCGATACTAAAGGAAATATGCCCTAGAGGCAATAATAAAGTTGTTATCTATATTTCCTTATATCATGATAAATGTTTATTATTCATGCTAGAATTGTATTAACCGGAAACTTAGTACATGTGTGAATACATAGACAAACGGAGTGTCCCTGGTATGCCTCTACTTGACTAGCTCGTTAATCAAAGATGGTTAAGTTTCCTAGCCATGGACATGTGTTGTCATTTGATGAAAGGGATCACATCATTAGAGAATGATGTGATGGACATGACCCATCCGTTACCTTAGCATAATCATCATTCAATTTTATTTCTACTGCTTTCTTCATGACTTATACATGTTCCTTTGACTATGAGATTATGCAACTCCCGAATACCGGAGGAACACCTTGTGTGCTATCAAACATCACAATGTAACTGGGTGATTATAAAGATGCTCTACAGGTGTCTCCGATGGTGTTTGTTGAGTTGGCATAGATCAAGATTAGGATTAGTCACTCCGAGTATCGGAGAGGTATCTCTGGGCCCTCTCAGTAATGCACGGCACTATAAGCATTAGAAGCAATGTGATAATGAGTTAGTTACGGGATGATGCATTACAGAACGAGTAAACAGACTTGCGGGTAACGAGATTGAACAAGATATTGAGATACCGACGATCGAATCTTGGGCAAGTAACATACCGATGACAAAGGGAACAACGTATATCGTTATGCGGTTTGACCGATAAAGATCTTCGTAGAATATGTAGGAACCAATATGAGCATCCAGGTTCCGCTATTGTTTATTGACTAGAGATGAGTCTCGGTCATGTCTACATAATTCTCGAACCCGTAGGGTCCGCACGCTTAACATTCTATGACGATTTGTATTATGAGTTATGTGATTTGATGACCGAAGTTTGTTCGGAGTCCCAAATGAGACGGGGGACATGATGAGGAGTCTCAAAATGGTCGAGGCGTAAAGATCGATATATTGGAAGGCTATATTCGAACATCGGAAATGTTCCGAGTGATTCGGGTATTTTTCGGAGTCCCGAAGAGTTACAGGAATTCGTATTGGGACTTAATGGGCCATACGGGAAAGGAGAGAAAGGCCTCAAGGGTGGCCGCGCTCCTTCCGCATGGACTGGTCCGAATTGGACTAGGGAAAGGGGGCACCCCCTTCCTTCCTTCTCCTTCTCCCTTCCCTTTCTCCTATTCCATGTGGGAGATGGAATCCTACTAGGACTAGGGAGTCCTAGTACGACTCTACACTTTAGGCGCGCCCTATGAGGGCCGGCCTCCTCCTCCCTCCATCCTTTATATACGTGGCCAGGGGGCACCCCATAGACACACAAGTTGATTGTTTCTAGCCGTGTGCGGTGCCCCCCTCCACCATAATCCACCTCGGTCATATCGTATCGGTGCTTAGGCGAAGCCCTGCGACAGTAGCATCATCATCACCGTCATCATGCTGTCGTGCTGACGAAGCTCTCCCACGACACTCTGCTAGATCGTGAGTTTGTGGGACGTCACCGAGCCGAACATGTGCAGATCGCGGAGGTGCCGTACTTTCGGTACTAGGATCGGTCGATCGTGAAGACGTACGACTACATCAACCGCGTTGTCATAACGCTTCTGCTTATAGTCTATGAGGGTACGTGGACAACACTCTCCCCTCTTGTTGCTATGCATCACCATGATCTTGCGTGTGCATAGGAATTTTTTGAAATTACTGTGTTCCCCAACAGTGGTATCAGAGCCAGGTTTATGCGTAGATGTTATATGCACAAGTAGAACACAAAGGAGTTGTGGGTGTGGGTATATACTTATTGCTTGCCGTTACTAGTTGATTCTTGATTCAGCGGTATTGTTGGATGAAGCGGCCTAGACCGACATCACACGTACGCTTACGCGAGACTGGTTCTACCTACATGCTTTGCACACAGGTGGCTGGTGGGTGTCAGTTTCTCCAACTTTAGTTGAATCGGATTCAATGAATAGGGTTCTTTCTGAAGATCAAAAAGCAATCACTATACCGCGTTGTGGTTTTTGATGCGTAGGTAAGAACGGTTCTTGCTCAGCCCATAGCGGCCACGTAAACTTGCAACAACAAAGTAGAGGATGTCTAACTTGTTTTTGCAGGGAATGTTGTGATTTGATATGGTCAAGACATGATGTTAAATTTTATTGTAAGAGATGATCATGTTTTGTAACACGGTTATCGGCAATTGGCAGGAGCCATATGGTTGTCGCTTTATTGTATGAAATGCAATCGCCATGTAATTGCTTTACTCTATCACTAAGCGGTAGCGATAGTCGTAGAAGCAATGGTTGGCGAGACGACAATGATGCCCGATGGAGATCAAGGTGTCAAGCTGGTGACGATGGTGATCATGACGGTGCTTTGGAGATGGAGATCAAGGGCACAAGATGATGATTGCCATATCATATCACTTATATTGATTGCATGTGATGTTTATCCTTTATGCATCTTATTTTGCTTGGATCGACAGTAGCATTATAAGATGATCTCTCACTAAATTTCAAGGTATAAGTGTTCTCCCTGAGTATGCACCATTGCTACAGTTCGTCATGCTGAGACACCATGTGATGATCGGGTGTGATAAGCTCTACGTTCACATACAACGGGTGCAAGCCAGTTTTGCACACACAGAATACTCAGGTTAAACTTGACGAGCCTAGCATATGCAGATATGGCCTCGGAACACTAAGACCGAAAGGTCGAGCGTGAATCATATAGTAGATATGATCAACATAGTGATGTTCATCATTGAAAACTACTCCATCTCATGTGATGATCGCACATGGTTTAGTTGATATGGATCACGTGATCACTTAGATGATTAGAGGGATGCCTATCTAAGTGGGCGTTCTTAAGTAATATGATTAATTAAACTTAATTTATAATGAACTTAGTCCTGACAGTTTTTGCATATCTATGTTATAGATCAATAGCTTGCGATGAGGCTCCCCGTTTATTTTTTATATGTTCCTAGAGAAAAATAAGTTGAAAGATGGTAGTAGAAATGATGCGGACTAGGTCCGTGATCTGAGGATTATCCTCATTGCTGCACAGAAGAATTATGTCCTTAATGCACCGCTAGGTGACAAACCTATTGCAGGAGCAGATGCAGACGTTATGAACGTTTGGCAAAGCTCGGTATGATGACTACTTGATAGTTTAGTGCACCATGCTTTACGGCTTAGAACCGGGACTTCAAAAATGTTTTGAAATGTCACAGAACATATACGATGTTCTAAGAGTTGAAATTGGTAATTCATACTCATGCCTGTGTCGAGAGGTATGAGACCTCTGACAGTACCTTGCCTACAAGATGTTGGAGAATAGCTCAGCCAGTGAGCATGTGCTCAGATTGTCTGGGTACTACAATTTCTTGAATCAAGTGGGAATTAATCTTCCAGATAAGATAGTAATTGATAAAGTTCTCTAGTCACTATCACCAAGTTACTAGAACTTCGTGATGAACTATAATATGCAAGGGATGATGAAAACGATTCCCCGAGCTCTTCGCGATGCTGAAATGGACGAAGGTAGAAATCAAGAAAAGCATCAAGTGTTGATGGTTGACAAGACCACTAGTTTCAAATAAAAGGGCCAGGGGAAGAAAGGGAATTTCAAGAAGAATGGCAAGAAAGTTGCCAATCCCATGAAGAAGACCAAAGCTAGACCCAAGCCTGAAACTGAGTGCTTCTACAGCAAAGGAAATGGTTACTGGAAGTGGAACTGCCCTAGATACTTGGCGGATAAGAAGGATGGAAAAGTGAACAAAGGTTTATTTGATATACATGTTATTGATGTGTACTTTACTAGTGTTTATAGCAAACCCCTCTATATTTGATACTGGCACAGTTGCTAAGAGTAGTAACTCGAAACGGGAGTTGCAAAATAAACAAAGACTAGTTGAGGATGAGGTGACGATCTATGTTGGAAATGATTCCAAGGTTGATAAGATCACCATCGCACACTCCCTTTACCTTCAGGATTAGTGTTGAACCTAAAATAAATGTTATTTGGTGTTTGCGTTGAGCATGATATGATTGGATCATGTTCATTGCAATATGGTTATTCATTTGAGTCAAAGAATAATTGTTATTCTATTTACGTGAATAAAACCTTCTATGGTCATACACCCAAGGTGAATGATTTATTGAATCTCGATCGTAGTGATACACATATTCATAATATTGAAGCCAAAATATGCAAAGTTAATAATGATAGTGCAACCTATTGGTGGCACTGCCGTTTAGGTCATATTGGTGTAAAGCGCATGAAGAAACTCCATGCTGATGGACCTTTGGAATCACTTGATTATAAATCACTTGATGCTTGCGAACCATGCCTCATGGGCAAGATGACTAAGACTCCATTCTCCGGAACAATGGAGCGAGCAACTGACTTATTGGAAATGATACATACTGATGTATGCAATCCGATAAGTGTTCAGGCTCGTGGTGGGTATCGTTATTTTCTGACCTTCACAGATGATTTGAGCAGATATGGGTATATCTACTTAATGAAACATAAGTCTGAAACATTTGAAAAGTTCAAAGAATTTCATAATGAAGTGGAAAATCATCGTAACAAGAGAATAAAGTTTCTATGATTTGATCACGGAGGCGAATATTTGAGTTACGAGTTTGGTCTTCATTTGAAACAATGTGGAATAGTTTCGCAACTCACGCCACCTAGAACACCACAACATAATGGTGTGTCCAAACGTTATAATCGTACTTTATTGGATATGGTGCTATCTATGATGTCTCTTACCGATTTACCACTATCATTTTGGGGTTATGCATTAGAGACAGTCGCATTCATGTTAAATATGGCACCATCTAAATCCGTTGAGATGACACCGTATGAACTATGGTTTGGCAAGAAACCAAAGCTGTCATTTCTTAAAGTTTCGGGTCGCGATGCTTATGTAAAAAAGTTTCAAACTGATAAGCTCGAACCCAAATCGGAGTAGTGTGTCTTCATAGGATACCCAAAAGGAATTGTTGGGTACACCTTGTATCACAGATCCGAAGGCAAGATTTTTTTTGCAAAGAATGGATCCTTTCTAGAGAAGGAGTTTCTCTCGAAAGAAGTGAGCGGGAGGAAAGTAGAACCTAATGAGGTAATTGTACCTTCTCCTGAATTGGAAAGTAGTTCATCACAGAAATCAGTTCTAGTGATTCCTACACCAATTAGTGAGGAAGCTAATGATGATGATCATGAAACTTCAGATCAAGTTACTACCGAACCTCGTAGGTCAACCAGAGTACGGTCTGCACCAGAGTGGTACGGTAATCCTGTTCTGGAAGTCATGTTACTAGACCATGACGAACCTACGAACTATGAGGAAGCTATGATGAGCCCACATTCCGAAAAATGGCTTGAGGCCATGAAATCTGAGATGGGATCCATGTATGAGAACAATGTATGGACTTTGATTGACTTGCCCGATGATCGGTGAGTCACTGAGAATAAATGATCCTCAAGAGGAAGATGGATGCTGATAGTAGTGTTACTATCTACAAAGCTCGAATTATCGCAAAATGTTTTTGACAAGTTCAAGGTGTTGACTACGATGAGATTTTCTCACTCATATCGATCCTTAAAAGTCTGTCCAAATCATGTTAGCAGTTGCCGCACTTTATGAAATCTGGAAAATGGAAGTCAAAACTGCATTCCTTAATGGATTTCTTAAAGAAGAGTTGTATATGATGCAACCAGAAGGTTTTGTCGGTCCTAAAGGTGCTAACAAAGTGAGCAAGCTCCAGCGATCCATCTATGGACTGGTGCAAGCATCTCGGAGTTGGAATATATGCTTTGATAAAGTGATCAAAGCATATGGTTTTATATAGACTTGTGGTGAAGCCTGTATTTACAATAAAGTGAGTGGGAGCATTGATACGTCTCCAACATATCTATAATTTTTGATTGCTCCATGCTATATTATCTACTGTTTTGGACATTATTGGGCTTTATTTTCCACTTTTATATTAGTTTTGGGACTAACCTATTAACCGGAGGCCTAGCCCAGAATTGTTGTTTATTGCCTGTTTTAGGGTTTCAAAGAAAAGGAATATCAAACGGAGTCCAAACGGAATGAAACCTTCGGGAACGTGATTTTCTCAACAAACAAGACCCGGGAGACTTGGACCCTACGTCAAGACACAAAAGAGGAGGCCACGAGGTAGGGGTGTGCCTCCCCCCCCCAGGCGCGCCCTCCACCCTCGTGGGCCCCCTGTTGCTCCACCGACGTACTCCTTCCTTCTATATATACCTACGTACCCCCAAACAATGAGATACGGAGCCAAAAACCTAATTCCACCGCCACAGCTTTCTGTATCCACGAGATCCCATCTTGGGGCCTGTTCCGAAGCTCCGCCGGAGGGGGCATCGATCATGGAGGGCTTCTACATCAACACCATAGCCCCTCTGATAAAGTGTGAGTAGTTTACCTTAGACCTACAGGTCCATAGTTATTAGCTAGATGGCTTATTCTCTCTTTTTGGATCTCAATACAATGTTCTCCCCCTCTCTTGTGGAGAACTATCCGATGTAATCTTCTTTTTGCGGTGTGTTTGTTGAGACCGATGAATTGTGGGTTTATGATCAAGTCTATGTATGAACAATATTTGAATCTTCTCTGAATTATTTTACGTATGATTGGTTATCTTTGCAAGTCTCTTCGAATTATCAGTTTGGTTTGGCCTACTAGATTGATCTTTCATGCAATGGGAGAAGTGCTTAGCTTTGGGTTCAATCTTGTGGTGTCCTTTCCCAGTGACAGTAGGGGCAGCAAGGCACGTATTGTATTGTTGCCATCGAGGATAATAAGATGGGGTTTTCATCATATTGCATGAGTCTATCCCTCTACATCATGTCATCTTGCTTAAGGCGTTACTCTGTTTTTAACTTAATACTCTAGATGTTGGGGAACGTAGCAGAAATTCAAAATTTTCTACGCAACACCAAGATCAATCTATGGAAGCGTTCAAGTGAACAGGGTTAATGGAGTCGTACTCGTCGTGATTCAAATCACCGGAGATCCTAGTGCCGAACGGACGGCACCTCCGCGTTCAACACACGTGCAGCCCGGTGACGTCTCCTACGCCTTGATCCAGCACAGGGAGAAGGAGAGGTTGGGGAAGACTCCATCCAGCAGCAGCACGACGTCGTGGTGGTGGTGGAGGAGCGTGGCAATCCTGCAGGGCTTCACCAAGCACCGCGGGAGAGGAGGAGGAAGAGAGGCAGGGCTGCGCCATGGAGAGGTCAAAACTCATGTGTTGGCAGCCCCAAAGTCCTCAAGTATATATAGGGGAGAGGGAGGGGGTGCGCCCCCTTTAGGGTTTCCACCCCAAGGGGTGCGGCAGCCCCAAACCCATCTAGGGTGGCGGCCAAGGGGGGGAGAGGGGAAACTTGCCCCCCAAGCTAGGTGGAGGCGCCCCCTCCCCAAACCCTAGGCGCCTTGGGCCCTTGTGGGGGGGCGCACCAGCCCACCTGGGGCTGGTCCCCTCCCACACTTGGCCCATGCAGCCCTCCGGGGCTGGTGGCCCCACTTGGTGGACCACCGGGACCCTCCCGGTGGTCCTGGTACATTACCAATAAAACCCGAAACTTTTCCGGTGACAAAAATAGGACTTCCCATATATATATCTTTACCTCCGGACCATTCTGGAACTCCTCGTGACATCCAGGATCTTATCCGGGACTCCGAACAACATTCGGTAACCACGTATATCTATTCCCTTTAACCCTAGCATCATCGAACCTTAAGTGTGTAGACCTTACGGGTTCGGGAACCATGCAGACATGACCGAGACAACTCTCCGGCCAATAACCAACAGCGGGATCTGGATACCCATGTTGGCTCCCACATGTTCCATGATGATCTCATCGGATGAACCACGATGTCAAGGATTCAATTAATCCCGTATACAATTCCCTTTGTCTAGCGGTACGATACTTGCCCGAGATTCGATCGTCGGTATCCCGATACCTTGTTCAATCTCGTTACCGGCAAGTCTCCTTAATCGTTCCGTAACACATCATCCCGTGATCAACTCCTTGATCACATTGTGCACATTATGATGATGTCCTACCGAGTGGGCCCAGAGGTACCTCTCCGTTTACACGGAGTGACAAATCCCAGTCTCGATTCATGCCAACCCAACAGACACTTTCGGAGATACCTGTAGTGAACCTTTATAGCCACCCAGTTACGTTGTGACGTTTGGTACACCCAAAGCATTCCTACGGTATCCGGGAGTTGCACAATCTCATGGTCTAAGGAAATGATACTTGACATTAGAGAAGCTTTAGCATACGAACTACACGATCTTTGTGCTAGGCTTAGGATTGGGTCTTGTCCATCACATCATTCTCCTAATGATGTGATCCCATTATCAATGACATTCAATGTCCATGGTTAGGAAACGGTAACCATCTATTGATCAACGAGCTAGTCAACTAGAGGCTTACTAGGGACATGGTGTTGTCTATGTATCCACACATGTATCTGAGTTTCCTATCAATACAATTCTAGCATGGATAATAAACGATTATCATGAACAATGAAATATATAATAATGACTAATTTATTATTGCCTCTAGGGCATATTTCCAACAGTCTCCCACTTGCACTAGAGTCAATAATCTAGTTCACATCGCCATGTGATTAACACTCACAGGTCACGTCGCCATGTGACCAACATCCAAAGAGTTTACTAGAGTCACTAATCTAGTTCACATCACTATGTGATTAATATTCAATGAGTTCTGGGTTTGATCATGTTATGCTTGTGAGAGAGGTTGTAGTCAACGGGTCTTGCCATATTCAGATCCCTATGTACTTCGCAAAACTTTATGTCATATCGTAGATGCTGCTACCACGTTCCACTTGGAGCTATTCCAAATTGTTGCTCCATTATACGTATCCGGTATCTCTACTCAGAGCTATCCGGATAGGTGTTAAGCTTGCATCGACGTAACTCTTTACGTTGAACTCTTTATCACCTCCATAACCGAGAAACATTTCCTTGTTCCTCTATGGATAATTTTGACCGCTATCTGGTGATCTACTCCTAGATCACCTTTGTACCCTCTTGCCAGACATGTGGCAAGGCACACATCAGGTGCGGTACTTCAGCATGGCATACCGTATAGAGCCTATGACAAAAGCATAGGGGACGACCTTCATCCTTTCTCTTTCTTATGCCGTGGTCAAGCTTTGAGTCTTACTCAATTTCACACCTTACAACTCAGGTAAGAACCCCTTCTTTGACTGATCTATTTTGAACTCTTTCAAAAACATGTCAAGGTGTGCGTTCTTTGAAAGTATCATCAGGCGTCTTGATCTATTTCTATAGATCTTGATGCCCAATATGTAAGCAGCTTTATCCAGGTCTTCCTTTGAAAATCACTCTTCAAACAACCGTTTATGCTTTCCAGAAATTCTACATTATTTCAGATCAACAATATGTCATCCACATATACTTATCAGAAATATTGTAGTGCTCCCACTCACTTTCTTGTAAATACAAGTTTCTAGCAAACATTGTATAAACCTAAAAGCTTTGATCACTCCATCAAAACATATATTCCGATTCCGAGATGCTTGCTCTAGTCCATAGAAGGATTGCTGGAGCCAGCATACCTTTTAGCATCCTTAGGATCAACAATACCTTTTATTGTATCACATACAACTTTTCTTACGAAAACTGGTAAGAAAACTTGTTTTGACATCCATCTGTAAGATTTCATAATCAAAAAATACAGCTAATGCTATCATGATTCCGACGGACTTAAGCATCGCTACGGGTGAAAAATTCTCATCATAGTCAACTCCTTGAACTTGTGAAAAGACTCTTTCCCACAAGTCGAGCTTCATAGACAGTAACATTACCGCCCACGTCCGTCTTCTTCTTAAAGATCCATTTATCTCAATGGCTTGCCGATCATCGGGCAAGTCCACCAAAGTCCATACTTTGTTCTGATATATGGATCCTATCTCGGATTTCATGGCTTCTAACCATTTGTCGGAATACGGGCCCACCATCGCTTCTCCATAGCTCGTAGGTTCTTGTCTAACAACATGATATCTAAGACAGGATTACCGTACCACTTAGGAGTAGTACATATCCTTGTCGACCTACGAGGTTCGATAGCAACTTGATCTGAAGCTTCATGATCACTATCATTAACTTCCTATTCAACAGACGTAGGCGCCACAGAAAACATCTTTCTGTGTTGCATCACTCTCTGGTTGAAGTAAAGGTTCGACAACCTCATCAAGTTCTATCTTCCTCCCACTCAATTCTTTCGAGAGAAACTCCTTCTCGAGAAAGGACCCGTTCTTAGCGACAAACAATTTGCCCTTGGATCTGAAATAGAAGGTATACCCAACTGTCACCTTTGGGTATCCTATGAAGATGTGTTTGTCTGGTTTGGGTTCGAGCTTCTCTGGCTAAAGCCTTAAGCATCGCAGCCCCAAACATTAAGAAACGACAACTTTGGTTTCTTGCCAAACCAATGCTCATACGACATCGTCTCAACGGACTTAGATGGTGTCCTATCTAAAGTGAATGCAGCTGTCTCTAACGCATAACCTCAAAATGAAAACGGTAGATTGGTAAGAGACATCATAGATCGCACCATATCTCATAGGGTACGATTATGACGTCCGGACACACCATTACAATTGTGGTGTTCCAGGTGGCTTCAACTGTGAAACAATTCCATAATGTCTTAAGTGATTTGCCAAACTCATAACTCAGAAAATCCCCTTTTGATCAGATCGTAGGAACATGATCTTCTTTGTTATGATGATTCTTAACTTCACTCTGAAATCGCTTGAACTTTTCAAACATTTCGGACTTGTGCTTCATTAGATAGATATACCTATGTCTACCCAAATCGTCAATGAAGATGAGAAAATAGCGATATCCACCGCACGCTTCAATTCTCATTGGATCACACGCATCAGCATGCATGATTTCCAACAAGTCACTTGCCCATTTCATTGTACCTGAAAACGGGGTCTTAGTCATCCTGCCCATGAGGCATGGCTCGCATGTGTCAAGTGATTCAAAATCAAGTGACTCCAAACATCCATTGACATGGAGTTTCTTCATGCATCTTACGCCAATATGACCTAAGCGGCAGTGCCACGAGAAAGTGGCACTATCGTTATTAACTCTACATCTTTTGGCGTGAACATGTGTATTACCACAACCGAGATTCAATGAACCATTCACATAGGGTGCATGACCATGAAAGGTATCATTCATGTAAACAGAATAACCATTATTCTCTAACTTAAATGAATGACCGTATTGCAATGAACATGATCTAATCATATCCATGCTCAACGTAGACACCTGATAACATTTATCTAGGTTCAGTACTAATCCCGAAGGCAGATGGAGCATGCGATGGTGATCTCATCAACTTTGGAAACACTTCCAACACACATCGTCACCTCGCCCTTAGCCAGTCTCCGTTTAGTCCGTAGCTTTTGCTTCAAGTCACCAGTAATAACGACTGAACCGGTATCCAATACCCAGGTGCTACCAGGAGTACTAGCGAGGTACACACTAATAACATGTATATACTTTGTTGAAGTTGCCAGCCTTCTTATCTACCATGCATTTGGGGTAATTCCGCTACCAGTGACCGTTCCCCTTACAATAGAAGCACTTAGTCTCGGGTTTGGGTTCAACCTTGGGTTCCTTTACTGGAGCGGCAACTGGTTTGCCATCCATGAAGTTTCCCTTCTAGCCCTTGCCCTTCTTGAAACCAGTGGTCTTGTTAAACCATCAACACTTGATGCTCCTTCTTGATTTCTACCTTTTACGGTCTTAAGCACCGCGAACAGCTCCGGGATCAACTCCATCCCTTGCATGTCATAGTTCATCATGAAGATCTAGTAGCTTAGTGATAGTGGCTAGAGAACTCTATCAATCACTATCTTATCTGGAAGTTTAATTCCCACTTGATTTAAGTGATTGTAGCACCTAGACATTCTGAGCACATGCTCACTAGCTGAGCTAATCTCCTCCATCTTGTTGGCTAAAGAACTTGTCAGAGGTCTCATACCTCTCAACACGGGCATGAGCCTGAAATCCCAATTTCAGCTCTTGGAACATCTCATATGTCTTATGGCGTTCAAAACGTCATTGGAATCCCGATTATAAGCCGTAAAGTATGGTGCACTAAACTATCAAGTAGTCATCAGGATGTGTCAGTCAGGTGTTCACAACATCCACAGACGACGTTGTAGGGGTTTGCACATCGAGCGATGCATCAAAGACGTAAGCCTTCTGTGTAGCAGTCAGGACACTCCTCGGACTACGGACCTAGTCCGCATCAGTGCTTACAATATCTTTCAACTTGGTCTTTCTCTAGGAACGTATTGAAACAGGGAGCTACCACGTGAGCTATTTATCTACAACATATTTGCAAAGACAATTTAGACTATGTTCATGATAATTGAGTTCATTTAATGAACTCCCACTCAGATAGACATCCCTCTAGTCATGTAAGTGAAACATGATCTGAGTCAACTAGGCCGTGTCCGATCATCACGTGAGACGGACTAGTCAACATCAGTGAACATCTTCATGTTGATCGTATCTTCTATACGACTCATGCTCGACCTTTCGGTCTTCCGTGTTCCGAGGCCATGTCTGTACATGCTAGGCTCGTCAAGTCAACCTAAGTGTTTTTGCTGTGTAAACCTGGCTTACACCCGTTGTATTCGAACGTTAGAATCTATCACACCCGATCATCACGTGGTGCTTCGAAACAACGAACCTTCGCAACGGTGCACAGTTAGGGGGAACACCTTTCTTCAAATTTTAGTGAGGGATCATCTTATTTAAGCTACCGTTGTTCTAAGCAAATAAGATGTAAAACATGATAAACATCACATGCAATCAAATAGTGACATGATATGGCCAATATCATTTTGCTCCTCTTGATCTCCATCTTCGGGGCTCCATGATCATCGTTGTCACCGGCATGACACCATGATCTCCATCATCATGATCTCCATCATCGTGTCTTCTTGAAGTTGTCTCGTCATCTATTACTTCTACTACTATGGCTAACGCTTTAGCAATAAAGTAAAGTAATTACATGACGTTTATGTTGACATGCAGGTCATAAATAAATTAAGACAACTCCTATGGCTCCTGCCGGTTGTCATACTCATCGACATGCAAGTTGTGATTCCTATTACAAGAACATGATCAATCTCATACATCACATATATCATTCATCACATCCTTTTGGCCATATCACATCACAAGGCATATGCTGCAAAAACAAGTTAGACGTCCTCTAATTGTTGTTGCAAGTTTTTACGTGGCTGCTATAGATTTCTAGCAAGAACGTTTCTTACCTATTCCAAAACCACAACGTGATATGCCAATTTATATTTACCCTTCATAAGGACCCTTTTCATTGAATCCGATCCGACTAAAGTGGGAGAGACAGACACCCGCTAGCCACCTTATGCAACTAGTGCATGTCAGTCGATGGAACCAGTCTCACGTAAGAGTACGTGTAAGGTCGGTCCGGGCTGCTTCATCCCACGATGCTGCCAAATCAAGATAAGACTAGTAACGGCAAGTAAATTGACAAAATCAATGCCCACAACTGCTTTGTGTTCTACTCGTGCATAGAAACTACGCATAGAGCTAGCTCATGATGCCACTGTTGGGGAACGTAGCAGAAATTCAAAATTTTCTACGCAACACCAAGACCAATCTATGGAGTAATCTAGCAACGAGGAAAGGGGAGTGCATCTACATACCCTTGTAGATCACTAAGCGGAAGCGTTCAAGTGAACGGGGTTCATGGAGTCGTACTCGTCGTGATTCAAATCACCGGAGATCCTAGTGCCGAACGGACGGCACCTCCGCTTTCAACACACGTGTAGCCCGGTGACGTCTCCTACACCTTGATCCAGCAAGGAGAGAAGGAGAGGTTGGGGAAGACTCCATCCAACAGCAGCACAATGTCGTGGTGGTGGTGGAGGAGCGTGGCAATCCTGCAGGGCTTCGCCAAGCACCGCGGGAGAGGAGGAGGAAGAGAGGCAGGGCTGCGCCATGGAGAGGTCAAAACTCATGTGTTGGCAGCCCAAAAGTCCTCAAGTATATATAGGGGAGAGGGAGGGGGTGCGCCCCCTTTAGGGTTTCCACCCCAAGGGGTGCGGTAGCCCCAAACCCATCTAGGGTGGCAGCCAAGGGGGGGAGAGGGGAAACTTGCCCCCCAAGCTAGGTGGAGGCGCCCCCTCCCCAAACCCTAGGCGCCTTGGGCCCTTGTGGGGGGCGCACCAGCCCACCTGGGGCTGGTCCCCTCCCACACTTGGCCCATGCAGCCCTCCGGGGCTGGTGGCCCCACTTGGTGGACCACCGGTACCCTCCCGGTGGTCCCGGTACATTATCGATAAAACCCAAAACTTTTTCGGCGACCAAAACAGGACTTCCCATATATAAATCTTTACCTCCGAACCATTCCGGAACTCCTCGTGACGTCCGGGGTCTTATCCGAGACTCCGAACAACATTCAGTAACCACGTATATCTATTCCCTTTAACCCTAGCGTCATCGAACCTTAAGTGTGTAGACCCTACGGGTTCGGGAACCATGCAGACATGACCGAGACAACTCTCCAGCCAATAACCAACAGCGGGATCTGGATACCCATGTTGGCTCCCACATGTTCCATGATGATCTCATCGGATGAACCACGATGTCAAGGATTCAATCAATCCCGTATACAATTCCCTTTTTCTAGCGGTACGATACTTGCCCGAGATTCGATCGTCGGTATCCCGATACCTTGTTCAATCTCGTTACCGGCAAGTCTCCTTAATCGTTCCGTAACACATCATCCCGTGATCAACTCCTTGATCACATTGTGCACATTATGATGATGTCCTACCGAGTGGGCCCAGAGGTACCTCTCCGTTTACACGGAGTGACAAATCCCAGTCTCGATTCGTGCCAACCCAACAGACACTTTCGGAGATACCTGTAGTGAACCTTTATAGCCACCCAGTTACGTTGTGACGTTTGGTACACCCAAAGCATTCCTACGGTATCCGGGAGTTGCACAATCTCATGGTCTAAGGAAATGATACTTGACATTAGAAAAGCTTTAGCATACGAACCACACGATCTTTGTGCTAGGCTTAGGATTGGGTCTTGTCCATCACATCATTCTCCTAATTATGTTATCCCGTTATCAACGGCATCCAATGTCCATGGTTAGGAAACCGTAACCATCTATTGATCAACGAGCTAGTCAACTAGAGGCTTACTAGGGACATGGTGTTGTCTATGTATCCACACATGTATCTGAGTTTCCTATCAATACAATTCTAGCATGGATAATAAACGATTATCATGAACAATGAAATATATAATAATAACTAATTTATTATTGCCTCTAGGGCATATTTCCAACACTAGATGCATGCTGGATAGCGGTAGATGAGTGGAGTAATAGTAGTAGATGCAGGCAGGAGTCGTTCTACTTGTCTCGGACGTGATGCCTATATACATGATCATACCTAGATATTCTCATAACTATGCTCAATTCTGTCAATTGCTCAACAGTAATTTGTTCACCCATCGTAGAATACTTATGCTCTTGAGAGAAGCCACTAGTGAAACCTATGGCCCCCAGGTCTATCTTTATCATATTAATCTCCTACTACTTAGTCATTTCCTTTGCTCTTTACTTTGCCTTTATTTTACTTTGCATCTTTATCACAAAAATACCAAAAATATTATATTATCATATCTATCAGATCTCACTCTCGTAAATGGCCGTGTAGGGATTGACAACCCCTATTCGTGTTGGTTGCGAGGATTTATTTGTTTTGTGTAGGTACGAGGGACTCGCGTGTAGCCTCCTACTAGATTGATACCTTGGTTCTCAAAAAACTGGGGGAAATACTTACGCTACTTTGCTGCATCACCCCTTCCTCTTCGGGAAAACCAACGCAGTGCTCAAGAGGAAGCAAGAAGGATTTCTGGTGCCGTTGCTCGGGAGGTCTACGCAAAAGTCAACATACCAAGTACCCATCACATACCCTTATCTCCCGCATTACATTATTTGCCATTTGCCTCTCGTTTTCCTCTCCCCCACTTCATCCTTGTCGTTTTATTCGCCCTCTCTCTCTATCCTCCATCTCTTTCTCTATTTGCCTCTTTTTGCCCGCTTGTTTTTGTTTGCTTGTGTGTTAGTTCATTTGCTTGTCGTTATGGCTAGTTCCTTATCTTCTCCGTTGTCTCCCGAGATTGAAATCCTAAATTTTAAGCAAAGGAAGGGAGAAAATCTAAAAGATGCTTGGTATAGAATTTGCAATGCTCAAAATAGATCCACCAGGAAGCAATCTACTTCCGTTCTTCTTCGCAATTTTTATGTAGGCATTACTCCTTGGCACAGATATGTCCTTGATACTATTACTGGAGGGAATTTCTTGGGTAGCCATACTTTTGATTCTTATAATGCTATCATAGATTTGTTTGGCTCACCCCCTCTTTTGGTTAATGGAACTGTATTAACTTTGGAGCATGTAATGCAAAGACTTGAAATTATTGAAAATAAGGTTGCTACCATAGAGTTAATTGAAAATTTGGATAAAAAGATCCACAACCGAATCTCTCAATAAGGATCTAAAGTAGGAGTCACTTTGAAAAATATTAAAGAGAAGGAACCCATAGTTAATGAGAAAATAAATCACGATTCCACTAGAATTGATAAACTTGAGGATATTATTACCAACTTGGGAACCAATTTTTCTTCCGTAAAGAACACTCCAAGTCCTCCCGCTAAAATTTCCAAACTTATGTATGTTCCTAAGAATAAGGGTGAATCCTCTAGTAAGGAAACTGTGGATCTGAAATCTATAAGTGTTCATCCCAATCTTTTTGCTATCATTAAGGAACCATTTGTTACAAATGATTTTTTCGATCTTGTGCATAAAAATTTGATAATCAATAAAAAGAAAGAAATTCCTAACGATGGTAGATGCCTCATCGAAGAATTGCCTACCAAAGATGGCAATACCTAGATCTATCCTTGCTTGTTATGCCTAGCTAGGGGCGTTAAACGATAGCGCTTGTTGGGAGGCAACCCAATTTTATTTGTATTCCTTGCTTTTTGCTCCTGTTTAATAATAAATAATTTATCTAGCCTCTGTTTTGGTTGTGTTTTTTGTGTTTAATTAGTGTTTGTGCCAAGTAGAACCGTTGGGAAGACTTGGGGAAAGTCTTGTTACACTTGCTGTAAAAAACAGAAACTTTAGCGCTCACGAGAACTACTGCCATTTTTATTTGGAAAGTTATATTTAGTTAATTATTTTTGAAGATGATTAATAGATAAATTCCTCACGTCCAGAAATTTATTTTAGAATTTTTGGGATTCCAGATCTTGCGCTAGCTACAGATTACTACAGACTGTTCTGTTTTTGACAGATTCTGTTTTTCGTGTGTTGTTTGCTTATTTTGATGAATCTATGGCTAGTAAAATAGTTTATAAACCATAGAGAAGTTGGAATACAGTAGGTATAACACCAATATAAATAAAGAATGAGTTTATTACAGTAATTTGAAGTGGTCTTTTGTTTTCTTTCGCTAACGGAGCTCACGAGATTTTCTACTTTAAGTTTTGTGTTGTGAAGTTTTCAAGTTTTGGTTAAAGATTTGATGGAGTATGGAACAAGGAGTGGCAAGAGCCTAAGCTTGGGGATTCCCATGGCACCCCCAAGATAATCTAAGGACACCTAAAAGCCAAAGCTTGGGGATGCCCCGGAAGGCATCCCCTCTTTTGTCTACTTCTATCGGTAACTTTACTTGGAGCTATATTTTTATTCGCCACATGATATGTGTTTTGCTTGGAGCGTCTTGTATTATTTGAGTCTTTATTTGTTAGTTTACCACAATCATCCTTGTTGTACACACCTTTTGAGAGAGCCATACATGATTTGGAATTTGTTAGAATACTCTACGTGCTTCGCTTATATCTTTTGAGTTATGTAGTTTTGCTCTAGTACTTCACTTATATCTTTTAGAGCACGGTGGTGGATTTGTTTTATAGAAACCATTGATCTCTCGTGATTTACTTAGATTATTTTGAGAATCTTAAATAGCATGGTAATTTGCTTAAAATCCTAATATGCTTGGTATACAAGATTAATAATAAAACTTCCGTATGAGTGTGTTGAATACTATGAGAAGTTCGATGCTTGATAAATGTTTTGAGATATGAAGATGGTGATATTAAAGTTGTGCTAGTAGAGTAGTTGTGAATTTGAAGAATACTTTTGTTAAAGTTTGTGATTCCCGTAGCATGCACGTATGGTGAACCGCTATGTGATGAATTCGGAGCATGATTTATTTTTTGATTGTCTTCCTTATGAGTGGCGGTCGGGGACGAGAGATGGTCTTTTCCTACCGATCTATCCCCCTAGGAGCATGCGCGTAATACTTTGCTTCGATAACTTGTAGATTTTTGCAATAAGTATATGAGTTATTTATGACTAATGTTGAGTCCATGGATTATACGCACTCTCACCCTTCCACCTTTGCTAGCCTCTCTAATGCCGAGCACCTTTCGCCGGTATCATACACCCACCATATAACTTCCTCAAAACAGCCACCATACCTACCTATTATGGCATTTCCATAGCCATTCTGAGATATATTGCCATGCAACTTTCCACCGTTCTATTTATTATGACACACTCCATCATTGTCATATTGCTTAGCATGATCATGTAGTCGACATCATATTTGTGGCAAAGCCACCATTCATAATTCTTTCATACATGTCACTCATGAGTCATTGCATATCCCGGTACACCGCCAGAGGCATTCATATAGAGTCATATTTTGTTCTAAGTATCGATTTGTAATTGTTGAGTTGTAAGAAAAATAAAAGTGTGATGATCATCATTATTAGAGCATTGTCCCAGTGAGGAAAGGATGATGGAGGCTATGATTCCCCACAAGTCGGGATGAGACTCCGGATGAAAAATAAAAAAAGGCCAAAAAAAGGAGAAAAGGCCCAAATAAAAAATGAGAGAAAAAGAGAGAGGGGGCAATGCTACTATCCTTTTACCACACTTGTGCTTCAAAGTAGCACCATGATATTCATGATAGAGAGTCTCCTATGTTATCACTTTCATATACTAGTGGGAATTTTTAATTATAGAACTTTGCTTGTATATTCCAATGATGGGCTTCCTCAAAATGCCCTAGGTCTTCATGAGCAAGCAACTTGGATGCACACCCACTTAGTTTCTTTTTGAGCTTTCATATACTTATCGCTCTAGTGCATCCGTTGCATGGCAATCCCTACTCACTCACATTGATATCTATTGATGGGCATCTCCATAGCCCGTTGATACGCCTAGTTGATGTGAGACTATCTTCTCCCTTTTTGTTTTCTCCACAACCACCGTTCTATTCCACCTACAAGTGTTATGTCCATGGCTCACGCTCATATATTGCGTGAAGATTGAAAAAGTTAGAGAACACCAAAAGTATGAAACAGTTGCTTGGCTTGTCAACGGGGTTGTGCGTGATTTAAATATTTTGTGTTGTGAAGATGGATCATAGCCAGACTATATGATTTTGTAGGGATAACTTTCTTTGGCCATGCTATTTTGAGAAGACATAATTGCTTTGTTAGTATGCTTGAAGTATTATTATTTTTATGTCAATATTAAACTTTTGTCTTGAATCTTTCGGATCTGAATATTCATACCACAATTAAGAAGAATTACATTAAAATTATGCCAAGTAGCACTCCGCATCAAAAATTCTGTTTTATCATTTACCTACTCGAGGACGAGCAGGAATTAAGCTTGGGGATGCTTGATACGTCTCCAATGTATCTATAATTTTTTATTGCTCCACGCTATATTATCTACTATTTTGGACATTATTGGGCTTTATTTTCCACTTTTATATTATTTTTGGGACTAACCTATTAACCGGAGGCCCAGCCCAGAATTGCTATTTTTGCCTGTTTTAGGGTTTCGAAGAAAAGGAATATCAAACGGAGTCCAAATGGAACGAAACCTTCGGGAACGTGATTTTCTCAACAAACAAGACCCGGGAGACTTGGACCCTACGTCAAGACACAAAATAGGAGGCCATGAGGTAGGGGGCGCGCCTACCCCCCCCCCCCCCTAGCCACGCCCTCCAGCCTCGTGGGCCCCCTGTTGCTCCACCGACGTACTCATTCCTCCTATATATACCTACGTACCCCCAAACGATCAGATACGGAGCCAAAAACCTAATTCCACTGCCGCAACTTTTTGTATCCACGACATCCCATCTTGGGGCCTGTTCCGGAGCTCTGCCGGAGGGGGCATCGATCACGGAGGGCTTCTACATCAACACCATAGCCCCTCCAATGAAGTGTGAGTAGTTTACCTCAGACCTACGGGTCCATAGTTATTAGCTAGATGGCTTCTTCTCTCTTTTTGGATCTCAATACAATGTTCTCCCCCTCTCTTGTGGAGAACTATTCGATGTAATCTTCTTTTTCCGGTGTGTTTGTTGAGACCGATGAATTGTGGGTTTAAGATCAAGTCTATCCATGAACAATATTTGAATCTTCTCTGAATTTTTTTATGTATGATTGGTTATCTTTGCAAGTCTCTTCGAATTATCAGTTTGGTTTGGCCTACTAGATTGATCTTTCTTGCAATGGGAGAAGTGCTTAGCTTTGGGTTCAATCTTGCGGTGTCCTTTCCCAATGACAGTAGGGGCAGCAAGGCACGTATTGTATTGTTGCCATCGAGGATAACAAGATGGGGTTTTCATCATATTGCATGAGTCTATCCCTCTACATCATGTCATCTTGCTTAAGGCGTTACTCTATTTTTAACTTAATACTCTAGATGCATGCTGGATAGTGGTAGATGAGTGGAGTAATAGTAGTAGATGCAGGCAAGAGTCGGTCTACTTTTCTCGAACGTGATGCCTATATACATGATCATACCTAGATATTCTCATAACTATGCTCAATTCTGTCAATTGCTCAACAGTAATTTGTTCACCCACCATAGAATACTTATGCTCTTGATAGAAGCCACTAGTGAAACCTATAGCCCCCGGGTCTATATTTATCATATTAATCTCCTACTACTTAGTTATTTCCTTTGCTCTTTACTTTGCCTTTATTTTACTTTGCATCTTTATCACAAAAATACCAAAAATATTATCTTATCATATCTATCAGATCTCACTCTCATAAGTGGCCGTGTAGGGATTGACAACCCCTATTCGTGTTGGTTGTTAGGATTTATTTGTTTTGTGCAGGTACGAGGGACTCGCGCGTAGCCTCCTACTGGATTGATACCTTTGTTCTCAAAAACTGAGGGGAAATACTTATGCTACTTTGCTGCATCATCCCTTCCTCTTTGGGGAAAACCAACGCAGTGCTCAAGAGGTAGAAAGCACTACAGCATTTCTGATAATTATATGTGAATGACATATTGTTGATCGGAAATAATGTAGAATTTTCTGGAAAGCATAAAGGAATGTTTGAAAGGAGTTTTTCAAAGAAAGACCTCGTTGAAGCTACTTACATATTGAGCATCAAGATCTATAGAGATAGATCAAGACGCTTGATATATTTTCAATGAGTACATACCTTGACAAGATTTTGAAGTATTTCAAAATGGAACAGTCAAAGAAGGAGTTCTTGCTTGTGTTGCAAGGTGTGAAGTTGAGTAAAGACTCAAAACCCGACCACGGCAAAAAATAAAAAGAGAATGAAAAGTCATTCCCTATGCCTCAGTCATAGGTTCTACAAAGTATGTTATGTTGTGTACCAGACCTATTGTGTGCCTCACCATAAGTTTGGCAGGAGGGTACAATAGTGACCCAGGAGTGGCTCACTGGACAGCGGTCAAAAATATCCTTAGTGGAATAAGGAAATGTTTCTTTGTTATGGAGGTGACAAAGGGTTCGTCGTAAACAGTTACGTCGATACAAGTTTTGACACCGATCTGGATGACTCTAAATCTCGATCTAGATACATATTGTAAGTGGGAGCAATTAGCTAGAGTAGCTCCGTGAAAAGCATTGTAGACATAGAAAATTTGCAAAATACATACGGCTCTGAATGTGGCAGACCCGTTGACTAAATTTCTCTCACAAGCAAAACATGATCACTCTTTGGATGTTAATCACATAGCGATGTGAACTAGATTATTGACTCTAGTAACCCTTTGGGTGTTAGTCACATGGAGATGTGAACTAATCACATAAAGATGTGAACTATTGGTGTTAAATCACATGACAATGTGAACTAGATTATTGACTCCAGTGCAAGTGGGAGACTGAAGGAAATATGCCCTAGAGGCAATAATAAAGTTGTTATTTATATTTCCTTATATCATGATAAATGTTTTCATTCATGCTAGAATTGTATTAACCGGACACTTAGTACATGTGTGAATACATAGACAAACAGAGTGTCCCTAGTATGCCTCTACTTGACTAGCTCGTTAATCAAAGAAGGTTAAGTTTCCTAGCCATGGACATGTGTTGTCATTTGATGAATGGGATCACATCATTAGAGCATGATGTGATGGACATGACCCATCTGTTAGCTTAGCATAATGGTTGTTCAGTTTTATTGCTACTGCTTTCTTCATGACTTATACATGTTCCTCTGACTATGAGATTATGCAACTCCCGAATACCGGAGGAACACCTTGTGTGCTATCAAACGTCACAACGTAACTGGTGATTATAAAGATGCTCTACAAGTGTCTCTGATGGTACTTGTTGAGTTGGCATAGATCAAGATTAGTATTTGTCACTCCAAGTATCGGAGAGGTATCTCTGGGCCCTCTCGGCAATGCACATCACTATAAGCCTTGCAAGCAATGTGACTAATGAGTTAGTTACGGGATGATGCATTATGGAACGAGTAAAGAGACTTGCCGGTAACGAGATTGAACTAGGTATTGAGATACCGACAATCGAATCTTGGGCAAGTAACATAACGATGAAAAAGGGAACAACGTATATCGTTATGCGGTTTGACCGATAATGATCTTCGTAGAATATGTAGGAACCAATATGAGCATCTAGGTTCCGCTATTGGTTATTGACTGGAGATGATTCTTGGTCATGTCTACATAATTCTCGAACTCGTAGGGTCCGCACGCTTAACATTCTGTGACAATTTGTATTATGAGTTATGTGATTTGATGACCGAAGTTTGTTCAGAGTCCCAGATGAGATCGGGGACATGACGTGGAGTCTCGAAATGGTCGAGGACGTAAAGATCGATATATTGGAAGGCTATATTCGGACATCGGAAAGGTTCCGAGTGACTCGGGTATTTTTCGGAGTACCGGAGAGTTATGGGAATTCGTATTGGGCCTTAATGGGCCATACGGGAAAGGAGAGAAAGGCCTCATGGGTGGCCGCGCTCCTTCCCCATCGACTGGTCCGAATTGGACTAGGGAAAGGGGGCACCCCCTTCCTTCCTTCTCCTTCTCCCTTCCCTTTTTTCTATTCCATGTGAGAGATGGAATCCTACTAGGACTAGGGAGTCCTAGTAGGACTCCACACTTTGGGCGCGCCCTATGAGGGCCGGCCTCCTCCTCCCTCCATCCTTTATATACGTGGCCAGGGGGCACCCCATAGACACACAAGTTGATTGTTTCCAGCCATGTGCGGTGCCCCCCTCCACCATAATCCACCTCGGTCATATCGTAGCAGTGCTTAGGCGAAGCCCTATTCCGGTAGCATCATCATCACCGTCATCACACCGTCGTGCTGACGAAGCTCTCCCTCGACACTCTGCTGGATCGTGAGTTTCTGGGACGTCACCGAGCCGAACGTGTGCAGATTGCGGAGGTGCCGTACTTTCGGTACTAGGATCGGTCGATCGTGAAGACGTACGACTACATCAACCGCGCTGTCAGAACGCTTCCGCTTACGGTCTACGAGGGTACGTGGACAACACTCTCCCCTCTCGTTGCTATGCATCACCATGATCTTGCGTGCATGTAGGAAATTTTTGAAATACTGCCTTCCCCAACAGATACAACCCATAGATTCATCAAAATAACCAAACAACACATAGGTAATAGAATCTGTCAAAAACAAAACAATCTGTAGCAATCTGAAAACTTTGTATACTTCTGTAACTCCAAAATTCTGAAAAATTAGGACAATCTAGGAAAATTGTATATCAATCTTGTGTAAAAAAATCAGATCAAAAGCACGCTTCTGTGATGTTTTAAAATTGTTTTACTGGGTGCAAGAGTTTCTGTTTTTCAGCAATATCAAATCAACTATCACCATGTACCATCCCATTGGTCTTGCTTGGCTCAAACACTAATTAAAACACCAAAACATAATTACTACAGAAGTAATAATCTGTATTCTCATAAAAACAAAAACAAAAAATATTGGGTTGTCTCCCAACAAGCGCTTTTCTTTAAATCCTTTTCGCTACGCATTGATAATTTCAATGATGCTCACATGAAAGATAGCAATTGAAACATGAAGAGAGCATCATGTAACATGTGACCAACACATTTAAGTCTAACATACTTCCTATGCATCGGCATCTTATAAGCAAACAAATTATCAAGACAAGCATAAACTAGTATATGCAAGAAAGAAGAAAGAAACAATAGCAATCTCAACATAATGAGAGGTAATTTAGTGACATGAAAATTCTACAACCATATTTTCCTCTCTCATAATAATTGCATGTGGGATCATATGCAAATTCAACAATATATCTATCACATAACATATTCTCTACATGATCCACACGCATGCAAAGTTGACACTCTTCCAAAATAGTGGGATTATCATTAACTAAAGTCAAAACCTCTTCAAACCCACTTTTATTTAAAAAAATCAAGAGATTAAACACTCTCCAAATATGTGGGATTATTTTTACCTAGAGTTCACACTCTTCCAAACCCACTTTCAATATTACTACAAACATATTCATCATGAGGCTTAAATAAACTTTCAAGATCATTAGAAAAATCACCCCAATCATGATCATTGCAATAAGTAGTGGACATATCAAAATTAGCATCCCCAAGCTTGGGGTTTTGCATATCATTAGCACAATTATAATTAATAGAATTTATAATAGCATCATTGCAATCATGCTTTTGATTCAAGGAACTATCAAGTATGGGTGCAATAGCAATAATTTCATGTTTAACATAAGGAACTATATCCAGTTCATCTCCATAAATGTAATTAACATAGGCATCATGGCCATAAGAATATCAAGCATCATGTTCATCAAGGGGGATATTTCAATCAAATCAACGAAATCATAATTATCTATAGATTCATGCATATCATTATTTTCTTCCAAAGCAGTGGTCATTCTCTCAATAAATTCTTTAACATAGACATTATGAGCATAGTTTTCATAGCAATATTTAAATATGTCAAAAATTTCCGATTTGTAGAGAGTAATAGCATACTTTTGAATCAAAGAAGCAACTTCATAAGCACCCTTAAAAGCAACAAATTATTCAATTTGTTCGATATCATAGTAACTATAAACACCCTTTTCATAAGAAGATAAGATTTCATTATCATTAAACTCACATAGGTAGGGAAGGTGTTTTTAGGGTTCTTAGAGCAACAAGTAAAATCACAAAGTTCACGAAGATTCCAAGCATAACACAGCAAACAATGTATTTGATTCCATAAGAGTCTCCCTTTTTAAGACAAAGGGTAACACACAAAATGAGCATGCTCATCTAAAGATTTTCCCTCAACTAAACTAGTTGGGGTTTCAGCACGAGCACATATGGATCGAAGATGATCCAAGTAGAAAACTTTAAGTGGATCGATAAACCTTTTTGTTTCTGATTTTCAATAAATGCACAATTATTCCAAGCGAACAAGCAAACGAGCCAAGTAATACATAAAGGCAAATAGGAAAGAAGGCGAAAAAATTGTGTTTTTCTAAAAACATTTTAGAAGTGGGGGGAGGAAAACGAGAGGAAAATGGCAAATAATGTAATGCAAGAGATGAGAGTTTATGATAGGTACTTGGTAGGCTTGATGTAGAACCTCCCCAGCAAGGGCACCAGAAATTCTTCCTACTACTTCTGGAGCTTGCGTTGGTTTTTCCCTTGAAGAGGAAATGGTGATACAGCAAAGTAGAGATAAGTATTTCCCTCAGTTTAAGAACCAAGGTATCAATCCAGTAGGAGGTACACGCAAGTCTCCAATCTATGCACCTGCAAAAACAATCAAACACTTCCACCCGACGCAATAAAGGGGTTGTCAATCCATTCCCAATCACTTAAGATGAGATCTAATAGAGATAGGTATAAAAGAATACTAAAACGTAAAACAAATAAATTGCAGCAAAGTATTTTTGGGTTTTTTGGTTTATAGATATGAAAATATATGATGGAAAGCAGACCCGGGGGCCATGGGTTTCACTAGAGGCTTCTCTCTTGAAATAAAATAATACGGTGAGTGATTGACACGTCTCCAATGTATCTATAATTTTTTATTGTTCCATGCTATTATATTATCTGTTTTGGATGTTTTTCAAGGAAATATGCCCTAGAGGCAATAATAAAGTTGTTATTTATATTTCCTTATATCATGATAAATTTTATTATTCATGCTAGAATTGTATTAACCGGAAACTTAGTACATGTGTGAATATATAGACAAACAGAGTGTCACTAGTATGCCTCTACTTGACTAGCTCGTTAATCAAAGATGGTTAAGTTTCCTAGCCATGGACAAGTGTTGTCATTTGATGAACGGGATCACATCATTAGAGAATGATGTGGTTGACTTGACCCATCTGTTATAGAATGAGGAAGCGATGATGAGCCCAGATTCCACAAAATGGCTTGAGGCCATGAAATCTGAGATAGAATCCATGTATGAAAACAAAGTGTGGACTTTGGTGGACTTGCCCGTTGATCGGGAAGCCATTGAGAATAAATGGATCTTCAAGAGCAAGAAGGATGTTGATAGTAGTATTACTATCTACAAAGCTCGAATTGTCGCAAAAACTTTTTGACAAGTTCAAGGTGTTGACTACGATGAGATTTTCTCACTCGTAGCGATGCTTAAGTCTGTCTGAATCATGTTAGCAATTGCCACATTTTATGAAATCTGGCAAATGGATGTCAAAACTGCATTCCTTAATGGATTTCTTGAAGAAGAGCTGTATATGATACAACGAGAAAGTTTTGTCAATCCTAAAGGTGCTAACAAAGTGTGCAAGCTCCGGCGATCCATCTATGGACTGGTGCAAACATCTCAGAGTTGGAATATATGCTTTGATGAGTTGATCAAAGCATATAGTTTTATACAGACTTGCGGTGAAGCCTGTATTTACAAGAAAGTGAGTGGGAGCACTACTTCCTTTCTAATAAGTATATGTGAATGACATATTGTTGATCAGAAATGATGTGGAATTTTTTGGAAAGCATAAAGGCGTGTTTGAAAGGAGGTTTTCAAAGAAAGACCTCGGTGAAGCGGCTTACATATTGGGCATCAAGATCTATAGAGATAGATCAAGACGCTTGATAAGATTTTTCAGTTATTACATACCTTGACAAGATTCTTGAAGTAGTTCAAAATGGAACAGTCAAAGAAGGAGTTCTTGCCTGTATTGCAAGGTGTGAAATTGAGTAAAGACTCAAAACCCGACCACGGCAGAAAATAGAAAGAGAATGAAAAGTCATTCCCTATGCCTCAGCCATAGGTTCTATAAAGTATGTTATGGTGTGTACCAGACCTATTGTGTACCTCACCAAGAGTTTGGCAAGAGGGTACAATAGTTATCAGGAGTGGATCACTGAACAACAGTCAAAATTATCCTTAGTGGAATAAGGAAATGTTTCTCGGTTATGGAGGTGACAAAGAGTTCATCGTAAGGAGTTACGTCAATGCAAGCTTTGACACCGATCTGGATGACTCTAAGTCTCAATCTAGATACATATTGAAAGTGGGAGCGATTAGCTAGAGTAGCTCCGTGCAGAGCATTGTTGACATAGAAATTTGCAAGATACATACGGATCTGAATGTTGCAGACCCATTTACTAAGCCTCTCTCACGAGCAAAACATGATGAGCACCAAGACTCCATGGGTGTTAGAATCATTACTGTGTAATCTAGATTATTGACTCTAGTGCAAGTGGGAGACTGAAGGAAATATGCCCTAGAGACAATAAGAAAGTTGTTATTTATATTTCCTAACATCATGATAAATTTTTATTATTCATGCTAGAATTGTAATAACCGGAAACTTGGTACATGTGTGCATATATAGACAAACAGAGTAAAGAGTTAGTTGCGGGATGATGCATTAAGGAATGAGTAAAGAGACTTGCCGGTAACGAGATTGAACTAGGTATTGAGATACCGATGATCGAATCTCGGGCAAGTAACATAACGATGACAAAGAGAACAACGTATGTTGTTATGCGGTTTGACCGATAAAGATCTTCGTAGAATATGTACGAACCAATATGAGCGTCTAGGTTACGCTATTGGTTATTGACCGGAAATGAGTCTCGGTCATGTCTACATAGTTCTCGAACCCGTAGGGTCCGCACGCTTAACATTCGATGACGATCGGTATTATGAGTTTATGTGTTTTGATATACTGAAGGTAGTTCAGAGTCCCGGATGTGATCACGGACATGACGAGGAGTCTCCAAATGGTCGAGACATAAAGATCGATATATTGGAAGGCTATGTTTGGACATCGGAATGGTTCCGATGAGTTCGGGCATTTACCGGAGTACAAGGGAGTTACCGGAACTCCCGGGAGTCAATGGGCCTTATTGGGCCTTAGTGAGAGAGAGGAGGAGGCGGCCAATGTGGAGGGCGCGCCCCCCAAGCCCAATCCGAATTGGGTGTGGGGCCGGCCCCCCTTTCCTTCCCTCTCTCTCCCCCTTCCTTTCTCTCCTACTCCAACTAGGGAAGGGGGAATCCTACTCCCACCGGTAGTAGGACTCCCCCCTTGGGCGTGCCATGAGAGTGTCGGCCCTCCCCTCCACCACTCCTTTATATACAGGGGAGGGGGCACCCCATAGACACACAAGTTGATTGTTTAGCCGTGTGCGGTGCCCCCCTCCACAAATTTCCACCTCGGTCATATCGTTGTAGAGCTTACGCGAAGCCCTGCGTCGGTAACTTCATCATCACCGTCATCACGCCGTCGTGCTGACGAAACTCTCCCTCGACCTCAGCTGGATCTAGAGTTCGTGGGATGTCGCCGAGCTGAATGTGTGCAGATCACAGAATTGTCGTACCTTCGGTGCTAGGATCGGTCGGATCGTGAAGACGTACAACTACATCAATTGTGTTGTCATAACGCTTCCGCTTATGGTCTACGAGGGTACATGGACAACACTCTCCCCTCTCGTTGTTATGCATCACCTAGATGGATCTTGCGTGTGCGTAGGAATTATTTTTGAAATTACAGTGTTCCCCAATAGTTTTATATGTATTAATATGGTATTTTATATTAATTTTGGGACTAACCAATTAACCTAGAGCCCAGTGCCAGTTCCTGTTTTTTCCTTGTTTTAGAGTTTCACAGAAAAGGAATACCACACGGAGTCCAAACAGAATGAAACTTTCGTGATGGTTTTTCTTGGATCAAAAGACATCCAGAGGACTTAGAGTACACAGCAGGGAAGCCACGAGGCACCCACAAGGACGGAGGGCGCGCCCAGGGGTGTAGGGCGCACCCACACCCTTGTGGGCCCCTCATGACTCCACCAACATATTTCATCCGCCTATATATTCTCAAATACCCCAAAACCTTCCATGGGAGCCACGAAACCACTTTTCCACCACCGCAACCTTCTATACCCATGAGATCCCATCTAGGGGCCTTTTCCGGCATCCTGTCGGAAGGGGATTCTATCACGGAGGGCTTCTACAACAACACCATTGCCTCTCCGATGAAGCGTCAGTAGTTTACCACAGACCTATGGGTCCATAGCTAGTAGCTAGATGGATTTTTCTCTCTCTTTGATTCTCAATACCATGTTCTCCTCGATGTTCTTGGAGATCTATTCGATGTAATACTTTTTGCGGTGTGTTTGTCGAGATCTGATGAATTGTGGATTTATGATCAGTTTATCTATGAATATTATTTGAATCTCCTCCGAATTCTTATATGCATGATTTGATATCTTTGCAAGTCTCTTCGAACTATCGATTTGGTTTGGCCAACTAGATTGGTTTTTCTTGCAACGGGAGAAGTGCTTAGCTTTGGGTTCAATCTTGCGATGCTCGATCCTAGTGATAGAAGGGGAACCGACATGTATTGTATTGTTGCCATCGAGGATAACAAGATGGGATTTTCATCATATTGCTTGAGTTTATCCCGCTATATCATGTCATCTTACTTAATGTGTTACTCTGTTCTTATGAACTTAATACTCTAGATGCAGGCAGGAGTCGGTCGATGTGTGGAGTAATAGTAGTAGATGCAGAATCATTTCAGTCTATGTGACACGGACGTGATGCCTATATTCATGATCATTGCCTTAGATATCGTCATAACTTTGCGCTTTTCTATCAATTGCTCGGCAGTAATTTGTTCACCCACCGTAATATTTTCTATCTTGAGAGAAGCCTCTAGTGAAACCTATGGCCCTCGGGTCTATTTTCCATCATATAATCTTCTATTTTCCATCATATAAGTTTGCGATCTACAATTTTAGTTTCCTATTTAGTTTCTTTGCAATCTTTTATTTTCCGATCTATAAATGAAAAATACCAAAAATATTACTTTACCGTTTATCCATCTGTAGCAGATCTCACTTTGCAAATAATCGTGAAGGGATTGACAACCCCTTTATCGCGTTGGGTGCAAGTTGGTGTTTGTTTGTGCAGGTATTCGGTGGATTGTGCATTGTCTCCTACTGGATTGATACCTTGGTTCTCAAAAGCTGAGGGAAATACTTACTCTACTTTGCTGCATCACCCTTTCCACTTCAAGGGAAAAACCAATGCAAGCTCAAGAGGTAACATGAAGGATTTCTGGCGCCGTTGATGGGGAGATCTACGCCAAGCCGAGACATACCAAGTAACCATCATAAACAATCATCCATTGCATTACATTATTCGCCATTCGCCTCTCATTTTCCTCTCCCCCACTTCTAAAATGATTTTTGAAAATATTTGCCTTTTCTTCGCCCCTCCTCCGTTCATCTTCTCCGCTTGCTTTATGTGTGCTTGTGTGTTGGATTTCTTGCTTTGTCACGATGGCTCAAGATAATACCAAATTGTGTGATTTTTCCAATACCAACAACAATGATTTTATTAGTACTCCGATCGCTCCCGCTACTAATGCGGAATCTTGTGAAATTAATGTCGTTTTGCTGTATCTTGTTATGAAAGATCAATTTCCCAGCCTTCCAAGTGAAGATGCCGCATCCCATCTAAACAATTTCGTTGATTTGTGTGATATGCAAAAGAAAAAGATGTGGATAATGATATTGTTAAATTGAAGCTATTTCCGTTCTCACTTCGAGATCGTGCTAAAACTTGGTTTCATCTTTGCCTAAAAATAGTATTAATTCATGGAATAAATGTAAAGATGCTTTTATTTCCAAGTATTTTCCTCCCTCTAAGATCATCTCCCTTAGGAACTATATTATGAAATTTAAGCAAATTGATCATGAACATGTTGCACAATCTTGGTAGAGGATGAAATTGATGATACGAAATTGCCCTACTCATGGTTCGAATTTGTGGATGATTATATAAAACTTTTATGCTGGCTTGAATTTTGCTTCTAGAAATCTTTTAGATTCGACTCCGGGAGGTACTTTTATGGAAATTACTTTAGGAGAGGCTACTAAACTCCTAGATAATATTATGGTTAATTATTCTCAATGGCATGCCGAAAGATCTTCCACTAGTAAAAAAGTGCATGCAATTGAAGAGATGAATGTTTTGAGTGGAAAGATGGATGAGCTTATGAAATTATTTGCTAGTAAGAGTACTCCTACTGATCCTAATGATATGCCTTTGACCACTTTGATTGAAAATAATAATGAATCTATGGATGTGAATTTTGTTGGTAGGAACAATTTTGGTAATAACGCATATAGATGTAATTTTAATCCTAGGCCGTTTCCTAGTAATTCCTCTAATAATTATGCTAATTCCTACAACAATTCTTATGGAAATTATAATAAGGTGCCCTTTGATTTTGAGAATAGTGTTAAAGAATTTATGAGTTCGCAAAAGAATTTCAATGCTTTGATTGAATAAAAATTGCTTAAGGTTGATGATTTGTCTAGGAACATGGATAAAATTTCTCTTGATGTTGATTCTTTGAAACTTAGATCTATTCCACCTAATCATGATATCAATGACCCTCTCAAAGCCATGAGAATTTCCATTGATGAGTGCAAAGAAAGAACTACTAAGATGCGTGCTGAAAAAGGTTGGTTTATAAAAGCGTGTTCTTCTAGTTTCCTTGAAAATAATGATGAAGATCTTAAAGTGATTGATGTGACTCCTATTGAATCTTTGTTTTACAATATAAATCTTGATAAAGATGGGACTGTAGATGAGTCAACCTTAGTTAAAACGTGTCCCAATGATTCGGAGTTTTTAGATCTTGATGCTAAAATTGATAAAAGTGGGATCGGAGAGGTCAAAACTTTAAGTAGCAATGAACCCGCTCTTTTGGATTTCAATGAATTTAATTATGATAATTGTTCTTTAATAGATATTTCTTGTTGCAATCCATGTTGAATTCTCCTCATGCTTATAATCAAAACAAAGCTTTTACTAAACATATCATTGATGCTATGATGCAATGTTTTGAAGAAAAGCTTGAATTGGAAGTTTCTATCCCTAGAAAACTTTATGATGAGTGGGAACCTACTATTAAGATTAAGATTAAAGATTATGAATGTCATACTTTGTGTGATCTGGGTGCTAGTGTTTCCACGATTCCAAAAACTTTATGTGATGGGTTAGGTTTCCGTGAATTTGATGATTGTTCCTTAAATTTGCATCTTGCGGATTTCACTATTAGGAAACCTATGGGAAGAATTAATGATGTTCTTATTGTTGCAAATAGGAATTATGTGCCCGTATATTTCATTGTTCTTGATATTGATTGGAATCCTACATGTCCTATTATTCTTGGTATACCTTTCCTTAGAACGATTGGTGCAATTATTGATATGAAAGAAGGAAACATTAGATTTCAATTTCCATTAAGGAAAAGCATGGAACACTTTCCTAGAAAGAAAATTAAATTGCCTTATGAATCTATTATGAGAGCCACTTATGGATTGCATGCCAAAGATGGTAATACTTAGATATATCTGTGTTTTTATGCCTAGCTAGGGCGTTAAACAATAGCGCTTGTTAGGAGGCAACCCAATTTTATTTTTGTTTTTGCTTTAAATAATTCATTTAGCCTCTGGTTAGATGTGGTTTTTATGTTTTAATTAGTGTTTGTGCCAAGTAAGACCTTTGGGATAGCTTATGGTGATAGTTGATTTGATCTTGCTGAAAAACAGAAACTTTTGCGCCCAGTGACAGAATTGATCTGAGCTGCTGGAACGCGGTAAATTCTTGAAATTTTTTTAAAAATATTATTAAAAAAATTGTTTAGGTCGTACTAAATTTTCAGGATTATTGGAGTTAGACAAGTATAGGGGGGTTATAGATTACTATAGACTGTTCTGTTTTTGACAGATTCTGTTTTTCGCATGTTGTTTGCTTATTTTGATGCATCTATGGCTAGTATCGGGGGGTATGAACCATGGAGAAATTGTAATACATTAGATATTACACAAATATAAATAAATAATGAGTTCACAACAGTACCAAAAGTGGTGATTTATTTTCTTAGACTAACGGAGCTTACGAGATTTTCTATTGTGTCTTGTGTTGTGAAGTTTTCAAGTTTTGTGTAAGGATTTAATGGACTATGGAATAAGGAGTGGCAAGAGCCTAAGCTTGGGGATGCCCAAGGCACCCCAAGGTAATATTCAAGGACAACCAAGAGCCTAAGAATGGGGATGCCCAGAAGGCATCCCCTCTTTCGTCTTCGTCTATCAGTAACTTTACTTGATGTTATATTTTTATTCACTACATGATATGTGTTTTGCTTGGAGCGTCTTGTATGATTTGAGTCTTTGCTTTTTAGTTTGACACAATCATCCTTGTTGTACACACCTTTTGAGAGAGACATGTATGAATCGTGATTTATTAGAATACTCTATGTGCTTCACTTATATCTTTTGAGCTAGGCAAATTTGCTCTAGTGCTTCACTTATATCTTTTTAGAGCACGGCAGTGGTTTTATTTTTATAGAAATTGATGAAATCTCGCACTTCACTTATATTATTTTGAGAGTCCTTAAAACAGCATGGTAATTTTCTTTAGTTATTAAATTATTCCTAATATGATAGGCATCCAAGAGGGATATAATAAAAACTTTCATATAAAGTGCATTGAATACTATGAGAAGTTTGATTCCTTATGATTGTTTTGAGATATGAAGATGGTGATATAAGAGTCACGCTAGTGAGTAGTTGTGAATTTTAGAAATACTTGTGTTAAAGTTTGTGACTCCTGTAGCATGCACGTATGGTGAACCGTTATGTGATGAAGTCAGAGCATGATTTAATTATTGATTGTCTTCCTTATGAGTGGTGGTCGGGGACGAGTGATGGTCTTTTCCTACCAATCTATCCCCCTAGGAGCATGCGCGTAGTACTTTGTTTCGATGACTAATAGATTTTTGCAATAAATATGTGAGTTCTTAATGACTAATGTTGAGTCCATGGATTATGCGCACTCTCACCATTCCACCATTGCTAGCCTCTCTAGTACCGCGCAACTTTCACCGGTACCATACACCCACCATTATACCTGGCCATGGGAAGCCCGGTCCGGCCAGCCCGGCCCGAATAATCCCGACCCGGCCCGACCCGACGCTGCTCCCGGGTCGAGCTTCAGCCTAGATTTTGAGCCCGATGGCCGAGCCAGGCCCGGGCCCATTGTTTTTGCACTTTTCTGAAGGTCGGGCCGGCCGGCCCGGAGCCCGGCGGGCTTTTACGTGTTCGGGATGGGCTCGGGCTCATGAAACAGGCCCGATGGCCGGGCCGGGCCCGGGCCTGGGTTTTTTGCGTCGGGCTTAGCTAGGCCCGGCCCGAAGCCCGGCTCGGCCCAAGGTATGGCCAGGTATACCCACCATATATCTTCCTCAAAACAACCACCATACATACCTATTATGGGATTTCCATAGCCATGCCGAGATATATTGCCATGCAAATTTCCACTGTTCCGTTTATTATGACACACTTCACCATTGTCATATTTATTTGCATGATCATGTTATTGACATCGTATTTGTGGCAAAGCCACCATTCATCCTTGTTTATACATGTCGCTCTTGAATCATTGCACATCCTAGTACACCACCGGAGGCATTCATATAGAGTCGTATTTTGTTCTAAGTATCAAGTTGTAATTCTTGAGTTACAAGTAAATAAAAGTGTGATGATCATCATTATTACAGCATTGTCCCATGTGAGTAAAGGATGATGGAGACTATGATTCCCCCACAAGTCGGGATGAGACTACGGATGAAAAAAACAGGCCAAAGAAGCCCACAAAAAATGAGAGAAAAGAGAGAAGGGGAAATGTTACTATCCTTTTTCCACACTTATGCTTCAACGCAGCACCATAATCTTCATGATAGAGAGTCTCCTATGTTGTCACTTTCATATACTAGTGGGAATTTTTCATTATAGAACTTGGCTTGTATATTCCATTGATGGGGTTCCTCAATTTGCCCTAGGTCTTCGTGAGTAAGCGAGTTGAATGCACACCCACTTAGTTTCTTCTTGAGCTTTCATAAACTTTTAGCACTAGTGCATCTGTTGCATGGCAATCCTACTCACTCACATTGATATCTATTGATAGGCATATCCATAGCCCGTTGATATGCCTAGTTGATGTGAGAATATTTCCTTCTTTTTGTCTTCTTCACAACCACCATATTCTATTCTACCTATAGCATTATGTCCATGGCTCACGCTCATGTATTGCGTGAAAGTTGAAAAGTTTGAGAACATCAAAAGTATGAAACAATTGCTTGGCTTGTCATCGGGGTTGTTCATGATTTGAATATTTTGTGTGATGAAGATAGAGCATAGCCACACTATATGATTTAGTAGGGATAGCTTTCTCTGGCCATGTTTTTTGGAAGACATGGTTGCTTTATAAGTATGCTTGAAGTATTATCATTTTTATCTCAATAATAAACTTTTGTTTTGAATCTTATGAATCTGAACATTCATGCCACAATAAATAAAATTACATGGATAAATATGTTAGGTAGCATTCCATGTCAAAAATTATGTTTTTATCATTTACCTACTCGAGGACGAGCAAGAATTAAGCTTGGGGATGCTTCATACGTCTCCAACGTATCTATAATTTTTTATTGTTCCATGCTATTATATTATCTGTTTTCGATGTTTTATATGCATTAATATGATATTTTATATTATATTATTTTTGGGACTAACCTATTAACCTAGAGCCCAGTGCCAGTTTCTGTTTTTTCCTTGTTTTTGAGCTTCACGGAAAAGGAATACCAAACGGAGTCTAAATGGAATAAAACTTCACGATAATTTTTCTTGGACCATAAGACACCCAGGAGACTTGAAGTTCAAGTCAGAAGAGCCACGAGGCGGCGACAAGGGTGGAGGGCGCGCTCCCTTACCTTGTGGGCCTCTCGTGACTCCCCTGACCTAGTTATTCCTCCTATATATTCACATATATTCCCGAACCACCAGAAGCATCCATGAAAACACTTTCCACTGCCGCAACCTTCTATTCCCTTGAGATCCCATCTTGGGGCCTTTTCTGGCATCCTGTTGGAGGGGGATTCGATCACGGAGGGCATCTACATCAACTCTATTACCCTTCCAATGAAGCATGAGTAGTTTACCTCAGACTTATGGGTCCATAGCTAGTAGCTAGATGTCTTCTTCTCTTTCTTTGATTCTCGATACCATGTTCTCCTCGATGTTCTTGGAGATCTATCTGATGTAATCTTCTTTTGCGGTGTGTTTGTTGAGATCCGATGAATTGTGGATTCATGATCAGCTTATCTATGAATATTATTTGAATCTTCTCGGAATTATTATATGCATGATTTGATATCTTTGTATTTCTCTTCGAACTATCAGTTTGGTTTGGCCAACTAGATTAGTTTTTCTACCAATGGGAGAGGCGCTTAGCTTTGGGTTCAATCTTGCGATGTCCTCACCAAGTGACAAAGTAGGGGTAGCGAGGCACGTATTGTAGTGTTGCCATCGAGGATAAAAATATGGGGTTTACATCATATTGCATGAGTTTATGAACTCAATACTCTAGATGCATGGTGGATAGTGGTCGATGTGTGGAGTAATAGTAGTAGATGCAGGCAGGAGTTGGTCTACTTGACACGGACGTGATGCCTATATTTCATAATCATTGCCTTGGATATCATCATAACTTTGTGTTTTTCTATCAATTGCTCGACAGTAATTTGTTCACCCACCGTATTATTTGCCTTCAAGAGAGAAGCCTCTAGTGAAACCTATGGCCCCCGGGTCTATTTCCATCATATTAGTTTCCGATCTACTATTTTGCAATCTTTTACTTTCATATCTATAAACCAAAAAACCCAAAATATTTTATTTTTTGTTTAGTTTTATTTATCTATCTCTATCAGATCTCACCTTTGCAAGTGACCGTGAAGGGATTGACAACCCCTTTATCGCGTTAGGTGCAAGTGTTTGATTGTTGGTGCAGGTATTGGTGATTTGCGTGTTCTTCTCCTATTGGATTGATACCTTGGTTCTTAACTGAGGGAAATACTTATCTCTACTTGCATCACCCTTTCCTCTTCAAGGGAAAAACCAACACAAACTCAAGAAGTAGCAGATTCTGACAGACTTAAGCATCGCTACAGATGAGAAAGTCTCATCATAGTCAACTCCTTGAACTTGTGAAAAGCCCTTTGCCACAAGTCGAGCTTTATAGTCGGTGACATTACCGTCTATGTCCATCTTCTTCTTGAAGATCCATTTATTCCAAATGGCCTTTCGCCCTTCAGCTAATACTTCCAAAGTCCATACTTTGTTTTCGTACATGGATCCCATCTCGAATGTCATGGCCTCTAACCATTTGCCATAATTCAGGCCCACCATCGCTTCTCCATAGCTCATAGGTTCACCATTGTCCAACAACATGCCCTCTAAGACAGGGTTACCGTACCACTCAGGAGCTGTACATACCCTTTTTGATCTATGAGGTTCGATAGTAACTTGATCTGAAGCTTCATGATCATCATCATTAGCTTCCTCTTCAACTAACGTAGGTGCCACAGAAACATCTTTATGTGTTGCGCTACTCTCTAGTTGAAGCAAAGGTTCAACAATCTCATCAAGTTCTATCTTCCTCCAACTCATTCTTTCAAAAGAAACTCTTTCTCGAGAAAGGACCCGTTCTTAGTGACAAACACTTTGCCTTCGGATCTAACATAGAAGGTATACCCAACCATCTCGTTTGGGTATCCTACGAAGATGCATTTGTCCGCTTTGGGTCGATCTTTTCCGGCTAAAGCCTTTTGGCATAAGCATCGCAGCCCCAAACCTTAAGAAATGACAACTTAGGTTTCTTGCCAAACCACAATTAATACGGTGTCATCTCCACGGACTTGGATGGTGCCCTATTTAAAGTGAATGCAGTTGTCTCTAATGCATAACCCCAACATGATAGTGGCAGATCGGCAAGAGACATCATAGAACGCACCATATCCAATAAGGTACAATTATGACATTCGGACACACCATTATGTTGTGGTATTCCAGGTGGTGTCAATTGTGAAACAATTCCACATTGTTTTAAGTGATTGTTGATACATCTTCGTCGTATCTACTTTTCCTAACGCTTTTGCTCTTATTTTGGACTCTAATTTGCATGAAACTAACCCGGACTGGTGTTGTTTTCAGCAGAACTACCATGGTGTTGTTTTTTGTGTAGAAATAAAAGTTTTTGGATTGGAACGAAAGTTTTTGGAGAATTGTTTTGCAATAAAAGAAAAATACTAGAGCTAAGAACCACCGGAGGGGGGCCCTGGTTGAGCACAACCCACCAAGGCGCGCCACCCCCTCCAGGCACGCCCAGGTGGGTTGTGCCCACCTGGTGGCCCCACGGACCCTAATTCCAACTCTTTAAATGCCCATATTTGGAGAGAAAATCAGGGAGGAAGTTTCATCATGTTTCATGATACGGAGCCGCCACCACCTCCTATTCTTCATCGGGAGGCTAGATCTAGAGTCTGTTCGGGGTTCCGAAGAGGGGGATCTTCGATCTTCGTTATCACCAACCCTCCTTCATCACCAATTCCATGATACTCCCCACCAGGAGTGAGTAATTCCTTCGTAGGCTCGCTGGTCAGTGAGGAGTTGGATGTGATTCACCATGTAATCGAGTTAGTTTTGTTAGGGCTTGATCCCTAGTATCCACTATGTTTTGAGATTGATGTTTTTATGACTTTGCCATGCTTAATGCTTGTCACTTTGGGCCCGGGTGCCATGATTTCAGATCTGAACCGTTTATTTTTTCACCATTATATCTATGTTCTAGATCCGATATTACAAGCCATATTCACCTATTACGTGTTATGATCCGTAAACCCTAGTGTGACAGTAATTGGGATACTTTCCGGTGATGACCGTAGTTTGAGGAGTTCATGTATTCACCATGTGTTAATGCTTTGTTCTAGTTCTCTATTAAAAGGAGGCCTTAATATCCCTTAGTTTCCTTATGGACCCTGCTGCCACAGGAGGGTAGGACAAAAGATGCAATGCAAGTTCTTTCCATAAGCACGTATGACTATTTACGGAGTACATGCCTACATTATATTTATGAACTGGAGCTAGTTTTGTATCTCCCTAGGTTTCGACTGTTATATGATGCATATCTTCCAACGAATCCACCGATCCAATGGCCTATGAATTTTCTACATATTGTTTTTGCTAAGTTACTACTCCTGTTGTTACTATTATACTTGCTGCAAAATCATTGCTATCGTCGTTACTGTTACTATTGTTGTTACCACTACTATCAAAACTATCATACTACTGTGCTACTGATCACTTTGTTGTAGATATTTAATCTCCAGTGTGGTTGAATTGACAACTCAGCTACTAATACTTACAAATATTCTTTGGCTCCCCTTGTGTCGAATCTATAAATTTGGGTTGAATACTCTACCTCAAAAAATGTTACGATCCTCTATACTTGTGGGTTATCAATTGCCACACTCATAACTCATATACTCTCCCCCTCGATCAGATCGTAGGAATTTGATCTTCTTATTACGATGATTCTCAACTTCACTCTGAAATTGCTTGAACATTTTCAAATGTCTCGGACTTGTGCTTCACTAACTAAATATACCCATATCTACTCAAATCAAAGGTGAAGGTCAGAAAGTAACGATATCCACCGCGCGAGTCAACGCTCATTGGACCGCACACATCAATATGTATGATTTCCAACAAGTTACTTGCTCGTTCCATTGTTCTGAAGAACGGGGTCTTAGTCATCTTTCCCATGAGGCACAGTTCGCATGTGTCAAGTGATTCTAAATCAAGTGACTCTAAAACTCCATCAGCATGGAGTTTCTTCGTGCTCTTTACACCAATATGACCTAAGCGGTAGTGCCACAAGAAAGTGGTACTATCATTATTAACTCTACATCTTTTGCCATCAATGTTATGATTATGTGTATGTGTATCATCACTATTGAGATGCAATAAGAATAAACCCCTCACAATAGGTGCATGACCATAAAAGATATTACCCATATAAATAGAACAACCATTATTCTTTGATTTAAATGAGTAACCGTCTCGCATCAAAAAGGATCCAGATATAATGTTCATGCTCAATGAGGCCCTAAATAACAAATATTCAGGTTCACCACTAATCCAGATGGTAATCGAAGAGCGAGCGTGCCAACGGCGATCACATCAACCTTGGAACCATTTCCCATGCGCATCTTCACTTTGTCCTTCGCCAGCCTTCGTCTATTCTGTAGTTCCTGCTTTGAGTTGCAAATGTGAGCAACCGACCCGGTATCAAATACCTAGGCACTACAACAAGATTTGGTAAGGTACACATCAATAACATGTATATCATTTATACCTTTGTTGACATTGGCCCCCTTCTTGTCGACCAGATACTTGGGGCAGTTCCACTTCTAGTGGCCAGTTCCCTTGGAATAGAAGCACCCAGTCTCTAGCTTGGGTCCAGCCTTGGGTTTCTTCATGGGAGGAGCAACTGTCTTGCCACCTTTCTTGAAGTTTCCCTTATTTCCCTTGCCTTTCTAGAAACTAGTGGTTTTATTCACCATAAACACTTGATGATCCTTCTGGATGTCTAACTCTGTGACTTTTAGCATCGCGAATATCTTGGAGACTGACTTTGTTCATCCCTTGCATGTTATAGTTCAACACAAAGCTCTTGTAGCTAGGTGGTAGCGATTGAAAAACTCTGTTAGTGACAGCCTCTGGCGGGAGCTCAACTCCCAACTCAGCCAGGCGGTTGTAGTACCCAGACATTCCGAGTATGTGCTCACTGACAGACCCGTTCTCCTCCATCTTGCAGGCATAGAACTTAACGGGGGTCTCATACCTCTCGATCTGGGCATTCTTCTCAAAGATAAATTTCAACTCCTGGAATGTCTCATATGCTCCATGACATTCAAAACGCCTTTGAAGTCCCGGTTCTAAGCCATACAGCATGGTGCACTGAACTGTTGAGTAGTCATCAACACACGACTACCATGCATTCACAACGTCCACAATCGCTGGAGGGGGTGGCACACCAAGCGATGCATCAAGGACATAATACTTTTGGGCAGTCGTGAGGATAATCCTCATATTATGGGCCCAGTCTACAAAGATGCTTCCATCATCTTTCAGCTTAACTTTCTCTATGAATGCATTGAAATTCAGGGGAGCTACTGCGCAAGCCATTGATCTACAACATAAATTTGAAAAGATAACTTAGACTATTGTTCCAGATAATGAGTTCAATTAATCATATTACTTAAGAACTCCCACTCAAATCGACATCCCTCCGGTCGTCCGAGTGTAACATGATCCAAATTCACCAACCCAAGTGAGATCATCACGTGAGATGAGGTGGTTTCAATGGTGAACATCTCCATGTTGATCATATCTACTATATGACTCGTGTTCGACCTTTCGGTCTCTTATGTTCCGAGGCCATGTCTGTACATGCTAGGCTTGTCAAGTTTAACCCAACTGTTTTGTATGTGCAAAACTGGCTTGCATTCGTTGTATGCGAACGTAGAGTCTATATATCACACCTGATCATCACGTGGTGCTTCGAAATGACGAACTTTCGCAATGGTGCACACTTGGGGAGAACACAATTTTATCTTGAAATTTAGTGAGGAATCACCTTATAATGTTGCCGTCGTCCTAAGCAAAATAAGATGCATAAAAGGATTAACATCACATGCAAATCATAAGTGACATGATATGGCCATCATCTTGTGCTTTTGATCTCCATCTCCAAAGCACCGTCATGATCTCCATCGTCACCGGCATGACACCATTATCTGCATCATCATGATCTCCATCATCGTGTCTCCATCGGGGTTGTCCATGCTTCTACAACTATTTCTACCATTTAGGGATAAAGTAAAGCATTACATGGCTCTAATGATTGACACGCAGGTCATACAATAATTAATACAACCCTACGGCTCCTGCCGGTTTCCATATTCATCGACATGCAAGTTGTGATTAATTATACAAAACATGATCATCTCATACATCAAATACATCTCATCATGTCTTTGGCCATATCACATCACAACATACCCTACAAAACAAGTTAGACATCCTCTAATTGTTGTTGCATGTTTTACGTGGGTGCTATGGGTATCTGGCAAGAACAATTCTTACCTATGCAAAGCCACAACGGTGATATGCAAGTTGCTATTTAACTTTATACAAGGATCGCCGTTGTCGAATCCGATTCAACTAAGGTGGGAGAGACATACACCCGCCAGCCATCTTTATGCAACAAGTTACATGTCAGTCGATGGAACCGATCTCATGTACGTGGACATGTAAAGTTGGTCCCGGACGCTTCATCCCACAATACCGCTGAATCAAAAAAAGACCAAGGAAGGAAGCAATCTGAATATCAACACCCACAAACTCATTTGTGTTCTACTCATGATGTCATCTACGCAAAGACCTAGCTCATGATGCCACTCTTGGGGAACGTTGCATGGGAAACAAAAAATTTCCTATGCTCACCAAGATCAATCTAGGAGATGAACGTCTATGAGAGGAGAGATTGCATCTACATATCCTTGTATATCGCTAAGCGGAAGCATTAAGAAACGCAGCCGATGTAGTCGAACGTCTTCGCGATTCAATCACGATCTGTCCCGCGAACTCCTGATCCAAGTGCTGAATGGACGGCACCTCCGCGTTCAACACATGTACACCTTGATGACACCTTCACCTCCTCGATCCAGCGAGCGATGGTGAAGTAGTAGCGCGAGTCCTTCAGCAGCACGACAACACGATGGCGGTGGTGGTGGATAAATCTCGGCAGAGCTTCGCTAAGTTGTGCGGAGAGAATATGGACTATGAGGGAGAGGGAGGGCTGCGCCGTGGCATAGATGGGGGTGGCTCCCCTCCCTCTAACCCCTCTATATATAGGGGGAAGGGAGGAGGAGGGCGCCCTAAGGTTTCCCCTAGGGGGCGGCGGCCACCACAGATGGGGGCACCCCTAGGGAAACCCTAGGGTGGCTTGCCTCCCAAGCCAGGTGGCGGCAGCCCTAGGGGCGCCCCGCCTCCTCTGGTGATCATGCGAAGGGGTGAGGGGGTGCACAGCCCCTTAGTAGGTAGGTGTGCTCCCTCCCCTTGGCCCATGAGGCACCCCAACACTTGTTGGGGGGCCCCCGTAACCCTTTTCTGTTCTTCTGGGCATAACCCGGCAGCCCCGAAACACTTATGGATTCCAATACCCTTCATCCTATATATCAATCTTCACCTACAGACCATTCTGGAGTTCCTCATCATGTTCAGGATCTCATCAGGGACTCCGAACAACCTTCGGTTACCACCATAACAACTGAACTATACTTATATCGCCACCAAAGGTTAAGTGTGTAGACCCTGTGGGTTCGTGAACTATACAGACATGACCGAGAAACATATACGGCCAATAACCAATAGCGGGACCTGGATATCCATATTGGTTCCTACATATTCTATGAAGATCTTTATCAGCCAAACCTCGATGTCAAGGATTCAGATAATCCCGTATGAAGTTCCCTTTGTTTATCGGTATGTTACTTGCCCGAGATTCGATCGTTGGTATCACCATACCTAGTTCAATCTCGTTACCGGCAAGTCTCTTTACTCGTTCTGTAATACAATATTCCGTGGCTAACCCATTAGTCACATTGCTTGTAAGCCCATTGTGATGATGTATTACCGAGTGGGCCCTAGGATACCTCTCCATCATACGGAGTGACAAATCCCAGTCTTGATCCATGCCAACTCAACAAACCCTCAGACATACCTATAGAGCACCTTTATAGTCACCCAGTTACGTTGCGATGTTTGGTACACACAAGGTACTCCTCCGGTGTCAGTGAGTTGCATGATCACATGGTCATAGGAACATATATTTGACATGCAGAAAACGATAGCAATAAACTTGACACGATTATGCTACGTTCATAGCTTGGGTCTTGTCCATCACATCATTCTCCTAATGATGTGATCCCATTATCAAATGACAACTCATGTCTATGGCTAGGAAACCATAGTCATCCTTGATCAATGAGCTAGTCCGATAGAGGCTCACTAGGGACATGTTGTTGTATATGTATCCACACATGCATTTGAGTTTCCGGACAATACAATTAAAGCATGGATAATAAACGATTATCATGAACAAGGAAATATAATAATAACCACTTTATCATTGCCTCTAGGGCATATTTCCAACATCTTTGTCACGACAAACATCTCCATCAACTTCGTCGTTGTCATCAATATCTTTCTCCCTCTGTATGCAGCAGAGTACTCTCCCTCAACCCGCTGTAATCCCTACTTGAACATGATGTTTGATGCTATATATTATTATTCAATAATGTGTTGTATCTCTATTATGTAGTTTCTTTTTGCCCTATCGGTTAATTGTAATATGTTATGGTTGATTTGAGTTGTACACTATTATGGTGTTGTCCTATGGTGCCCATCGTTTTCGCACACGTGTGGGATTCAGACTGTAGGGTGTTGCAATATGTGATTGATTTGCTTATGGTGGGTTGTTAGGGTGATTGAAACTAAAACCTCACTTTGTGAGTTGTTGCATCTAGGATTATAGGGGACCATATATCTTAATGCTACGGTTGGGTTTTACCTTAAAGGATGTGTTAGTATTTGTGGATGCTTTCTAATTGTTCCAATCATAAGTACTTATAGTCAATGGAATTTACTACATATTAGCATAAGCCTCTCCCGCCTGAAAAACTGCAGATGATTATCACCATTGTTTCATATCCAATCCTGGGGACAAAGCTTTACTTTATTGTTCTTTCATTTAAACATCACCTAAATTTTATTTATAAATCCTTTATTGTCTTGCAAAGCTATTTTTTCATACCCGCGTGGTAGATTTATTTCTTGTTTCTAGATAAAGCAAACGCCTAGTGTGCATAGGGTTGTATCAGTGGTTGATAGAACCTTAGAGAATACAAATTATAACTTTAGCTCCCCATTGGATTCGACATTCTTACTTTTCGGAAAGGCTACAAATGATCCCCTATACACTTGTGGGTTATCACACACGAACATTCATATGTCAGATCCGTTGACAAAGTCTATACTACAAGCGAAGCATATTTTACACCAGCATACCACAAGTGTGAAGTGCACTTGCAGTAACTAGATTATTGACTCTAGTGAAAGTGGGAAACTATTGAAAATATGCCTTAGAGGCCATAGTAAACTATTATTCATTTCCACAGTTTTTATTATTTTTATATTTCTAGGCTATAACTGCAATGGTCCCTGGATATGAGATTCAAAGGAAACCCATTTGTACATGCGGAAACATAAAGTCCAAGAAGTTCCCTAGTATTGCCTCTAAGGCTAGCTATGATGATCATGTTTTCCTCATCATCAGGCATTGTTAAAGTAACAAGGATATCTGTAAGAATGGGAGCATTGTTGGCGGAGTAGTGGCGCTAGATATACCGAACTAAATGATATACTTTGAGATCACATCATCACAATGTTATAAGTACAATCTTGCAGGTGTTAACATTCTTTGACCATGAGAGTATCGAGTAACTTCATGTTGAACGGTGTACTTTGGGGTTTGTCAAACGTTACCCTCAACATGATGATTGTAACAACAACTTTTGACTGCATTAGAAAAGTAGGCCTAGGGACTTGATAGCTCCATATTAGGACTGGCTCCTCTAATGATGGAGATATACTTTTCGGGCCTCTCAGTATTTTGGTATCAATCATCATCTTGCCAGACACAGTGTCATATATTCACACGGATACCGCAATGCAAAAACGAGAAAGAGAATAAAACTAGTAGCAAGGATAGCTTGGTATAGTTCGGATTGTTGCTTCACATGGATATTGAAAGTCTTGCCTTGGGTTTTTTATATATCGCGAAGCAAAGGGAATTGTGTACGTGAACTAAACTTTCGCACGATAATTATTCAAGTATGTGTAGGAGTAAATATGGATGCCTAGATCCCTCCATTGATTATTGACTGGAAGGTGCTCTGGGTCATGTCTACACATTAGCGAACCTGCGGGGTCACATGCTTAAGGTTCATCAATTTATTGAGTACTAGGATGTGCTAGGAGCCTGGGAGAATTGAACCGGAAATCTTACTGAAAGATTGAAAATGTTTCATAGAGAAACCTGGAAGTGTTTTAAAGAAAGCCGAAAGAGTTTCAGAAAACCGCTAACATCCCGGCGAACCTATATACTCCCTCCGTCCGGTGAAGAGTGTACGTTTGGGTTTAAAATTTGTCCATAAAAAGTGTACTTCTATCTTCCCAATGCATTTTAAAGTATTTTCTCTCATCACAGTAATCAATACCAATAGCATTCTATACATAGTCTTCTTAATTTCTACATGCACTTAGCTCATTGGGGGTTGGGTGATTAAAGAGGAGAGAGATGGTGGCTTGCATCTTCCCAATGAATTTTTACTCCACTCCGTAATTTGTCATAAAATTTCTAGATGTACACTTTTCACCAGACGGAGGGAGTAGCACTATAAAGTCTAGTAAGGTTCTGGAATATTCCATAAACTTCTGGAAGATTCTGGAAGGCCCCACGGGCTACTCCATTGGCTAGTCCCAAATGGGGCAGCCTCATGGGACTATGGGGCCCAATAGTGGGGCGCTCACTTTGCCTTCTACGGCAAGTTGGGGCAGCTATGGTTTTTGGGATCCCAACCCTTGATGTGCTAGCCCTGGAGAGAAGGGAACCCCTCCTTAAAGAAGCTCATTTCCACTTTCCCTTAAAGTAGCCCCCAAACGTATCTCTTTTTTGCTTGAAGGCTACCTCTCCCTGTCTCAAAAATTGTGCACCGTTGTTAGGCTGCTCTACCACAACACCTAGTGCTTCAGTAGTTCTTCACTCTGGATGGCGAAGCCCTGCTGGATCGGTGATCTTATATGCATGGATACCGATAGAGGGATCATTACTTTGATCCTAGATTAGGAGGAGAAAATTCCCACAGTTGGGTGGTTTAATCCTACCTACAGGAATCTGCATCAACGATTTCACCAACCTCTAATCTTCACTGCGTTCATTGGTAAATATTAGATCAAACCTATTTGTGTCTTCATAGTGATCTTGGGTTTATTCATAGAACGACATTTTTTGTTTTCTACTATGTTTCCCAACAGGGGGAGTGCTCTAGAGGAACCTAGACATCCACCATGCCACTGCCCTACACCTAGGACCCATCAAAAACCAGTCGGCGCGCATGCACTTTCACAATCCGCCCCACCCTTCACGCACTGTAACCTACACTCTTCCTACATCGGAACCCATCACTTGGTTTATCATCCCGCCAGACCGAACACCTATCCGCCTCGCGTCTGCATTGGTGAATCCAGGGACTATCAACAAGCAAGTCTAATGCGTGAAGGAGAGGGAAAAAAGAAGAAGAGGGTTGTTGTAGCCGCTCAAGCCCGATCTCATCCTCCACAATGGCCCGTTGTGCCAGTCCCACTCCAGAATTCGCCACCCTGGCCAACCTAGTTCAAGCCACCGCAATACTTCGCTGCTCCTCCGTAAGGTCAACCCAATTTGCAGCAATTGTCACAACACTCAGCCACCTCCTTCACCTCTAGTCGCCCTCCACCATACGCCCTCAACCTAAACAATGACTATGTGTTGATTGAGTCATCAACGTTCATCCAGTCGTGGTATCTACCCGAGGAGCCCTTGTCTCATGGCCAGTGGTCACTATTTTGTGGAATGCCTCCCCCGATCTCGACGGCGATGAGGCGATGATGAACATGACACACAATGGCGGCAACCACGAAGACGGCCAAGTGGATGATCACTACTCGTCGTAGCCAGAGAAAGAGCTACTGACGGATGCCCAACAACCATCGGTGTCCAATGCAGATGCAAAGAAGAAGAAGGGTTTAGCGTACTCGACCAAAAATGACAAATTGTTGCGTTTGTCATGGTTGGGAAAATGTGTTTTGACCTGTTTCACAGGACCGAGCAAAAGGGCTTGGCATTTTGGCAAAGCGTACATGATTAGTTTCATGAGCGAAGTCACTACAACCCTACGACAAGGAAGTGATCCATGATCACAATCCGAGATCGCTTAGTTGTCAATACTACACCATTCAAGAGGTCGTCAACAAGTATTCTGGTGCTTATGCACAAACGCAAAATGAGTGGCCATGTGGCATGTCACTCCAAGAGCTCGTAAGTGGTTGCTTCCAATAGCTCTATGTGTTGGTCATTTGATTGTTTTTCTCTATCTTGCAACTAGTTGATCATATGTTTGCATTGCTTTGCAAGCTAGGCCACATTGTACCACAAGAACGAGGAAAGCTATTCACGATGCTCCACTGTCGGTGCAAGGTTAATGGGCAAAGTAAGTGGAGCAACATTGCCAATTCTGTCAAGATGACGAACACCAATGCTAAAGGGAATGAAGTTGATGATCCAAGCAATGGAGTTGGAGGAGGGCTTGCACCACCACACGTGTGATAAGGTTGAGGGGAAGAAAATGAGAGACTGAGAAGGAGAAGCGAGAATGGATGGTGGCCAAGATGACGAAGAAGTTCAAGGATATCATGACGAAGAAGGAAGAGGCATGTGCCAAGCGCAATGAACTCAAGGAGGAAAAGAAGGTGAAGAGGTCTAATGTGTTCGTGAAAATACATACAAAAGAAGAAGATTGAGCTCGAGGAGAGGAAGTTTGCAGTCAAGCATGTGTGTGAGGGGCAAAAGGTCTAATGTGTGAAGACGAACGACTTGGGTCGAGATGCGTCAAAGTATGTTCATGGATTGCATGGTAGCATGTACGCACACTTTGTGCAAAAATGAGGGGAAAAGAGACCGAAAATTGAGGCATTTGATATGGACATTCGGTGCTTTTGCTTTTGGTTCGATGGATGTATAAAACATATTGGAAAACATAGCGTGCTTTTGCTATTAGTTAAATTTATTTGCAACTATTTAAATGTATGATTGAATTGATGTTGTTGTACAAAACTTGACAAAAAAACTAAACAATTAAAAAAACATGTGGAAGAAAAATATGTGGGACATGGTTGAATGGTCAGCGCCCGGCTAGATGCTGCCGCCCCGCTCCCAAGACATTTGGAGGCGTTCGTTTGAAAACGCCGTTGGAATACTACAACGTTCTTACTGTATCATGCGTGTAATATGTCCGCACAGTAGATTCAGACTAGTCATAATGAAGAGTAACTTAGAGTAGTACTCTCTCCGGTCTTTTTACTCTGCATATTAGATTTGTCTGAAGTCAATCTCATCCAACTTTGACCAAATTTATATAAAAAATTATAGACATTCACATTACAACACCAATATTATTAGATTCATCTTGGAATATATTTTCATATTACATTTATTAGATATTATAGATGTTAATAGTTGTAATATAAATTTGGTCAAACTTAGTAAAGTTTGACTTTTGGCAAATCCAATGTGCAGAGTAAAAAGGACCGAAGGGAGTAACATGCATATATTACTAGTCTATGTTACTACCTTCACAATGGGTAGTAAGTAGTAACATATGTGTTGTGTCATGCATCACTTTATTTGTTAGGTTGTGGACTCATGTTTTTTTGATAAGTGTGATGTTACAGTAACTAGCTATATTACCACATGCCTCTTTTTTTTATTAATTTTGCCAAGATAAATATGATGTTATCACTTAGGGGGTGTTTGTTTCCAGAGACTTTTTTGTGTAGAGACTAGAAAAAGTCCCTCTTAAGACTTTTTTACCAAACGGGAGGGACTTTTTAGGGACTAAACTAGGCATTCGGGACTAAATGAAGAAGACTCTCAAGGAGAGTCTTTTTGGGACTTTTTTCAACAATGCCCCTCCATGCACCCATTGGCCCGCCACCCCATGGTGTTGTTTGATTGTTATTTTTTTATAGACTAGGGGCAACATGGTCATTTAATAACCTCTAGAAAGGGACTAGGGACTTTTTAGTCTTTGGAAACAAACAGGAAGAGACTTTTTAGGGACTATAGATTTTTTAGTTGAGACTAGAAAAAGTTCTAGAACTAGAGAACCAAACACCACATTAGTATATTACTCCAGGATAGTCTCAGGCAACAGGGCACCGGGCCCTCCTCCTCTTCCTCTCTCGGGAACGCGTAGGACGGGCAGCAATTTGAGGTCAGGACACATTTATCTTTCCTGATTAATGACTACTCTCTCTCTCTCTCTAGGGAGTATGTACTAGCTGGCCGGAAGCACAAATGTAGAGGGTCAAGACATATTCCCTCCCCCTCTCCGTTGGACAGTGACATTGGAAACTCGCAAACAGTTGGCCGGGCATTGAATGCCTTCGCCATTAACCCCTCTGTGGAATCTTCACGCATGCAGAGACCGAGACCGAGGCGCCTTGGCAAATCCAAGAAGATAAACAATACTCAAATCCTGAGTACCAAGATAAATTACACTTTTTGAAAAATGGAGGAAAACAACCCCGGCCTCCACTCTGCCTCTCCTAGACAAAGCCATGGCGTCAACCTAACTTCGGTTACATTATTTTGGTCAGTCTGTGACAGTTGACAGATCTAACGTGAAAATCTTTTTGTTCCGTGTATATATATACAAGTTATATACTCCAGTAGAGATCATTCCCAAAACAATTGCGTGTTTTTACCGATTTCTTAAGCATACACCAGGCTCAGCCATGGATGAGCAGCTGTGCGTCCTGGATTCCATGCACAGTACCGGAACAGAAGCCAAGACTGGCGAAGTTCCCTCTTGCGTTGGCACTTACCACTATTAGGGCTCGCATTATTGAAGCAGAAACGAACTTTACTGTTAGTGCTAGAGCCCGTTTGTCTTGGCCGTGTCCCACTGATGCGCGCCCTTCAATCTGCCCTTTGCACTGCATATGCAGCTCTTGTTTGCATTTACTGCTACTTTCTTCACACGGAACAGTAATATACCGTGCGACCGAATACGGCCGGCCAAACTGTGCTTACTCACTTGCGCAAATAGTAACTTAATTAAACCAAGCAGTAGACCCGGTGCCCTTGTCACTTAAGATCTTGACCGCTGTGATTGCGGCATTGCTAGTATACTGGTGTGCACGTCACGCCTGATGCCTCTGTTGTGCATTGCACAGTCCTTGCAGAAGTCATTGTTCCCTTAACTAGTAGCTAAGGTAGGCATATATGACGGGACAACACTGAACCAACTATTCTCGATCGGTCCCGTACATCGTGTACCAAATATTACGATTTCACCTTTTCTTATCGCCTGCATGCACTGTCACAGCAGCCTATTGAAAGGATAATTGAACGCAGAACATGGATATCTAATCCATAAATTAGCCGGGTGGCGTATCATTGTTCTCATTGCATGCAGGAAAAATATATCATTCTGGTCCTTTCATGCTTTTCGCCACCTTATCTATCTCTTCACTCATGAAGTTAATATAAGTAAGGACTGATTTCTGTCTTACGTAGGGACACGTCATTTCCGCACCTAAAGCTGTAGCGACCCGACCCGAATGGATCAAGTGCTCTGTGCTCAGGTGTCATCCCTGAATCAGTAATGCTGATACCACTCAATACATCGAAGGATTTATAGCAGAGTGGCAATCACACACTTATTATAGCGTTGTCTCAAAGAAAACTTATTACAATAAAAATGGCTTAAGGCCAACTAGTGTCGATAACAGCGGAAGACTTGGAAGATAAATGGGTCCATCAACTCCAACGGCATCACTGAGTATAGAACCACGACCTAAAAGCACTTTACTCGTCGTCTGAAAAGTCTGCAACATGAGAAGTTGCAGTCCGAAAACGGGTCAGCACATGGAATATGCTGGCAAAATAACACATAGAAAGTAATGGAATGAAACAGCTATACTATATGCATATATGGCTGGTGGAAAGCTGTATGGTTACAGTTTTTGTGTAAAGCCAGTTTTTCCCTACTGCAAAGGAATAAATTTATTTAACTATCATGGTAGTTGTGAAACATTGAGAATGGTTGACAGCATTCTCAATCCCAATTAAATAATTAAAACCCAACAATATTAATTAGAGTAACATGTTGAGATTCACAAAGATATTCAAGTACTAGATACTCAAGTTGTCCATAACCGGGAACACGGCTAATCATGATTAGTTTATACACTCTGCAGAGGTTTGCGCACTTTTCCCCACATGACTCGATCGCCTCCGTTTGTTTTCTCGCACTACACGGTGTTTGAGAAACGGATGACCGAGACATAGTCTTTCAGAAGCGCTAGCACCTTACATGTGGGGTAGACCGTACCACCTACAACCCCTACATCTGCTAGTCCACCCCGTAAGAGTTCGCACAACTTAGTCAACTATGCCAGAGCCCATAGTAGCATGTGGCTGCACACGGAAGTTTCTAGCATGAATTATCTTATGATCCCTTTGAGCCTGGGTGGCGGTCCAAAAAAAACAGGCAAGTCCCGAAAGACATCAGGTGCCTCAATCCACCCAGATGTGTGTTTAAGTTGCCACCTTAGATAAACCATTAAAATTATCAACTCACATTTGTCATGGATATCACTCACCCAATCCACGTCTACTAGCATAGCATGGCATAATAAGCAAACGTAGAAGTAACTCCCAAAGGTTTCATAATAATACAGGTAATAGGTACTACCTCATCTACTTCCCATCCCACAGTTTAATTAGATCCTAATCATGCAATGTGAGAGGATTGATCTAATGCAATAAAACTGGGTTGTAGAAAAGGTATGATCAAAGTGTTACTTGCCTTGCTGATGATTCGCGAGACCTAGGGATTCGAAGTAACAGGCGGCGCAATCCGGGTAATCTATCGCAGACAAACAACAAGCACACAATAAGAACTCATCTAATGCACAGGTAAAACTCGAACAAGAGAACGAACCAGAAGGTTCAACTTAGGAACTCTGGTTGCAAAGAAAGAACGAACCGAACAAAGAAACGGAAAACAAACGGCGGAAGAAAACAACTCGGTTCTAGCAAGTTGAAACTAGGTCAAATTTTACCGGGGTAAAAATTTAAGTTGATTAGACGGAACGACGGTTTCAAAACGAAACTCCAGGCACTTGAATCACTTGATTCCGATAAACGAGCGAGAAGAAAGACTAGAACGAAGATCGGATCTGAGATCACGATCGCGGAATAAATCCGACGAGAAGAAAAGAAGAATGGTTAAACGAACGGACGTTCGTTAACCTAGAAGAATCCGGTGATCACGTTCGTTAGGACGAACAGTCCGGCGAATGGTCCAAAGGCAACTAAATCGGAAAAGAAAACGAATCCGATCTAGGGTTTCGGAGAAGAAAACAGAACGAAAAACCGATCTAGAAAACCGTAACGGTTTAGAGAAGAAAAGAATCGGAACGATTAGAAGAAAACGATCCGAGGAAAAGAAGAGATGCGGCGCGGGGCTACCTCCGGCGAGGTCTCCGGCGAGGGGCTCCGGCGGCGGCATTGGGAGGCGGCGGCATGGGCAAGGTGCGGCGGCGGCGGGTGTGGGCAAGGTGCGGCGGCGGCGGGTGTGGGCAAGGGGCGGCGGCGCGGGTGTGGGGTGGCGCGGCGCTAGGGCACAAGGCGGCGGCGCAGGTGTGGGGTGCGGTGGAGGGCTTGGGGCTTGGGGCTTGGGGTTTGATTTGATGGGTTTAGAGGGGGGGTGTTGGGGTATTTATATTGGGGAGGGGAGGGATTACTTGGGGTAGGGGACAAGAAATAGAGTAGGAAAAGGAATCCTAGATGAAAAGAAAACGGAACAAAGGAAAGAGACTAGCCTAGAATCCTAAAAGGATTCGGCTAGAGCAAGAAGCGAGGCGGCGGCCTGGCTGGCGCCTGGCGCACGCGCGCACAGGGAGCTGGGGTGGCCGGCCGGCCTGCTGGCTGGGCCTTGGCCCAAGGCGCTGCAGATTTTTTTTAAACGGTTTCGCGCGCAGAAAAACACAAAAAAGAAAATCTAAACGGGCTTCAAAAATTCTAAAGTAAATTTTCCCCGACTCCTAAAAATGAGTCGAACAAAATGAACTTTACTCCGGACCTAAAATGCAATTTTCAAAAACGCGCATTTTTCCCTATCCAAATAAAAAGCAAACCAAACTCCGGCAAAACCAAAATTGATCTATTTATTAAATCTTCATTTTTCCTAAATTTGGGAAAGTCATATTATTCCCTCTCTCATATGTTTTGACATCGGAAAAATAATTGAAGATAAAATAAATAAATCAAATGATCCTCTTTTCAAATTCGAGAAAACTCTCAAATATGAAAATAACGAAATCTCCAACTCTCTCCGTGGGTCCTTGAGTTGCGTGATTCTAGGATCGGGCAAAAATGGAAGAAAATATGATATGCATGATGATCTAATGTATAACATTCCAAATTGAAAATTTGGGATGTTACAAACCTACCCCCCTTAAGATGAATCTCGCCCTCGAGATTCGGGTTGGCTAGAAAATAGGTGAGGGTGGTCCTTGAGCAAATCTTCCTCTCTCTCTCCCAGGTGGCTTCATCCTCTGAGTGGTGGTTCCACTGAACTTTGCAAAACTTGATAACCTTGCTGCGGGTAACTCTGCTGGCATAATCGAGAATCTTGACTGGCTTCTCCTCATACGTTAAGTCGTCCTTCAACTGAATCGCTTCGAGTGGTACGGTATCTCTTAGCGGTACCTCCCCCATCTTGGCGTGACATTTTTTCAGCTGAGAAACATAGAATACGTCATGAACTCCTGACAGTCCCTTTGGTAATTCCAACTTATAAGCGACTTCTCCCATACGTTGCAAGATCTTATATGGTCCAACGAAACGCGGTGCTAATTTTCCCTTAACTCCAAAGCGTTGAACTCCTCGAAGTGGGGATACTCGGAGATAAACTCTGTCTCCAGTTTCGTAAACTGTCTCCTTGCGTTTAGAATCTGCATAGCTCTTCTGCCTGGACTGGGCTACCTTGAGCCTATCGCGAATCAACTTAATTTTCCGTTCAGACTCCTTAATCAAATCTGGTCCAAAGAATTGACGGTCTCCGACTTCGTCCCATGACAACGGTGTCCTGCACCTCCTTCCGTACAAAGCTTCGAAAGGTGCCATCTTCAAACTGGTTTGGTAACTATTGTTGTAGGAAAACTCCGCATACGGCAAGTTATCATCCCAACTAGATCCATAATCTAGTGCACAAGCTCTCAGCATATCTTCCAAAATCTGATTGACCCTCTTGGTCTGTCCATCTGTCTGCGGATGAAAAGCTGTGCTGAACTCTAGTCTGGTTCCTAAAGTTTCATGCAACTGATTCCAAAACTTTGAGGTAAATTGGGTTCCTCCATCTGATACGATACTCCTCGGAACTCCATGCAAACAAATGATCCTATTCATGTATATCTTTGCCAACTTAGCACTGGTGTAAGTGGTCTTAACTGGAATAAAATGTGCTACCTTCGTCAAACGACCAACTACTACCCATATCGAATCATAGCCTGATTTTGTCCTGGGTAGTCCTGTGATAAAATCCATGCCTATCTTATCCCACTTCCATTCGGGTATCGGCAATGGTTGTAACAATCCTGCTGGCTTCTGATGCTCTGCCGTTACTCTCTGACATACGTCACAAACTGCTACATATGCTGCAATATCCTTCTTCATTCCGGTCCACCAGAATGTTTCCTTTAAATCCAAATACATCTTGGTATTCCCTGGGTGAATCGAATACGGTGAATCATGTGCCTCTTGCAAAATCAACTTCCTGATCTCCGGGTCATTTGGCACATAAACACGGTCTTCAAACCATAGGGTATCGTGCTCACCCTCACGAAATCCCTTTGCTTTTCCTTCGCTCAATTTCTCTTTTATAGCAGCAATCTCCTTGTCAGATTTCTGAGCTTCTCTGATCTTATCCATCAATGTTGACTGAATCTCCAATGCTGCTACATAGCCTCTCGGAACTATTTCCAAACATAGCTCACGAAGGTTTTCTGCTAACTCCTTTGGTACTTCTCCCGTCACTAGGGTGTTGACATGGCTCTTACGGCTCAATGCGTCAGCTACCACATTAGCTTTTCCGGGATGGTAATGCAATCTCATGTCATAATCCTTGATGAGCTCCAACCATCTCCTTTGTCTGAGGTTCAACTCCTTCTGCGTGAAAATGTACTTCAAACTCTTGTGATCCTTGTACACCTCACAATGATTTCCAATGAGGAAATGTCTCCACGTCTTCAATGCATGCACTACGGCTGCTAACTCCAAATCATGCGTGGCATAATTCAACTCATGAGGCTTCAGTTGTCGTGAAGCATACGAAACAACTCTTCCTTCCTGCATAAGCACTGCTCCAAGTCCTCGACGTGAAGCGTCACAATACACCTCATAATCCTTGGTCTGATCTGGCAAAATCAATACTGGTGAGGTAACCAAACGTTTCTTCAACTCCTGGAAACTAGCCTCACACTCCTCAGTCCATTTGAACTTAGTATCCTTCTTCAACAATTCAGTCATAGGCTTTGCAATCTTTGAGAAATTCTCAATGAATCTCCGGTAGTATCCTACGAGTCCAAGAAAACTCCGGATCTCTCCAACTGTCGTTGGTGATTCCCATTCGGTTACTGTCTCAACCTTAGTGGGGTCAACTGCTATACCCTCTCCGGATATAACGTGTCCGAGGAATCCAACTTCCTTCAACCAAAACTCGCATTTGCTGAATTTGGCATATAACTGATGTTCCCTTAGTTTCTCCAAAACCAAACGCAAATGTTCCTTATGCTCCTCTTCATTCTTTGAATAAACCAGGATGTCATCAATGAACACTACGACGAACTTATCCAAAAACTCCATAAATACTTTGTTCATCAGGTTCATGAAATAAGCAGGTGCGTTAGTCAATCCAAATGACATAACGGTATACTCATACAGTCCATATCTTGTGGTGAATGCTGCCTTAGGTATGTTCTGCTCTCGAATCTTCAACTGATGGTACCCTGATCGCAAATGATCTTGGAAAACACTTTAGCTCCTTGCAATCGATCAAACAGATCGTTGATCATTGGCAGTGGGTACTTGTTCTTGATGGTTACTTCATTCAATCCCCGATAATCAACAACCATCCTTAATGATCCATCCTTCTTTTCCACTAGAAGTACGGGTGATCCCCAAGGCGAAGAACTTGGGCGAATGTAACCTTTATCCAATAACTCCTTAATCTGATTCTTAATTTCCACCAAATCCTTTGCTGGCATCCGGTACGGTCGCTTCGATATTGGGCCTGTACCTGGCAATAACTCAATCAAAAACTCAATGTCTCTATCCGGTGGCATGCCTGGTAATTCCTCAGGAAATACATCAGGAAAATCCTTTACCACTGGTACTCCCTCCTGCACAACTCCTGATAAGGAATTTACTTGTGTCTTGTTTGGCACATGCCGGGATACATACTTGATCCTTCTTCCTTCTGGTGTGGTAAGCAAAATTGTCTTACTGGCGCAATCGATGTTTCCTCCATACATCGACAGCCAATCCATACCAAGAATCACATCCAGACCTTGGGATTCCAGAATAATTAAATCTGTTGGGAAAACATGCCTTCCTATACTTAATGGCACTTGGAAACATCCTTGTCTGGCCATGTACTCTGCTCCTGGTGAGCTTACTAGCATAGGTGTTTTAAGAGTCCTAGTGGGCATGCTATACTTTTCCACAAATCCCCTTGATATGTATGAATGCGATGCACCAGTATCAAAAAGAACGAGTGCAGTAAATGACTTAACCAAAAACTTACCGATTACTGCATCGGGTTGATCTTCAACCTCCTCCACATTAACGTGGTTCACTTGTCCCCTATTGAAAGGGTTCGGCTTCTTCCCAGAGCTTCCATTGCCATTTCCATTCTGGCCTTCAGGACATTCATTTGCATAATGTCCGGTCTTGGAACACTTGAAACAGGTGACTTGACTCAGGTCTCTCTTGGTTGGGGTCGATGGGGTGGTCCGGTTCTGGCCGTTGCTTCCTCCATTCTTGTGGCCATTATGGTTGTGCGAACTACCTCCTCCATGGGTATGCTGAAACTGAAATCCCGGTTTAGGGGTAAAACGGGGCTTCTGCTGGGCTCCAGAGTTATACTTCCCCTGTCCATACTTCCTCTTACGGTTCTCAATCTGCTGTTGCTTTCCTTCAATCATGATGGCACGATCTACCAACTCCTGGTAGTTGTTGAAACTCGCTACCATCAACTGCATGCTTAGTTCATCATTCAGTCCTTCCAGAAACTTCTCCTGCTTAGCTGCATCCGTAGCAACGTCATCTGGGGCATAACGTGCTAACTTGCTGAAGTCATCAACGTACTGGCCAACTGTCCTTCCTCCTTGGCGTAAGTTGCGAAACTCACGCTTCTTTATGACCATAGCTCCTACTGAAACATGGGCAGTGCGGAAAGCTTGCTGAAACTGATCCCATGTGATAGTGTCAACTGGGTAAGTGGCTGTCTCCCACCATGCTACCGCGGGTCCGTCAAGCTGGTGTGCGGCAAACTTCACTTTCTCACCATCCGTACATCCTGCAGTGGTCAACTCCCTTCCTATCTTGCGGAGCCAGTCGTCTGCTACTATTGGCTCGGTGCTACTGGAAAACACTGGCGGATTTAGCCTAAGGAAACGGGCTAAGTGGTCAACAGGTGGTGGTGGGGGTGGGTTGTTGTTATTGTTCTGCTGGTTCTGGACTAACATCTGCATCAATTGATTCTGCTGTTGGATCAACTGAGTGAGCTACGGTGGAAATCCATTGTCACGTCTCGGAGGCATCTGAGGGTTTAGAAAAGACGAGAATTGAGAATAGAGTGAGGTCTAAAGGGAAAACACTACCCCAATGCACATGAGAAAATTCACACAAAATCACTTCAATCAATCAAAGAAGGGCTTACAGACGATCTAACTATCGCAAAAGTGCTCAAACTATAATGTTTACATGGGGGAATTCTACTACTATCTGGTGGTCATCTAGAAATTTGAACCGGTGGAAGACTCCATGATATCTGCTCCAGCTTCATCTTCAAAGTCGGGTTCACTTGGATCCGAATCGGTGTCGTCGATGATGATGTAGTTGTCCGGACATGCGACGTACTTGTCCTCCTCCTTGGATGCTAACTTCCTCTTGAGTTCTTCAATCTCCTGCTTAAGATCGCCATTGTGTCTCGCTAGAGCTACGATCTCGTCCATGTAGTCCTTGCGTGTAGACTTCAGTTCTCCTTCTAGCTCGATGATCCTTGCCTTCGCATTCTTCAATTCTATCATATCATTGCACATCTGGTTCTCGTGACGTCGAATGTGCTGGTTTAACTCCTGGATGAAAGATGCAATGGATCTATCCTTCTTGGTGCTGACTAACTCCCATTGTTCATCTCGGCGTCCGCAAATCTGGTAGGTAGTGTCCTTGAGGTCTTCTTGATAAACTTCTCCAATGCGTCCTATGGTGATATGAGCTGCCATGCTCCTTCCCAGACTCCAGGTTGGTGCATTGAAAACACTATCTATGGGTTTCGATTGGCGCGAATGTTCTTCCCGGAACGTGAGCTTGAATCTTCCAGCGCTCCTCTTCAGGTAGAGTGGCGTTGAAGGTTCCCGTGAAGCTTGGTAATCCAATGTTCAGGTACTTGGTGACTTCCTTCAAGTGAAATCCAAAAGGTGTGCCTTCATCCGGTTGAGCGTACTTAATCTTCACGTTCGTCATCCTAAAAGGGTAGAAAAGATGAGGAGTTAGAAAATGAGAAGAGAGTGATGGTCTATGGCTTTAACTTAGTGGTCGTGTCCTACAGTCAGGGTGTGCTCTGATACCATTCTCTGTAGCGACCCGACCCGAATGGATCAAGTGCTCTGTGCTCAGGTGTCATCCCTGGATCAGTAATGCTGACACCACACAGTACATCGAAGGATTTATAGCAGAGTGGCAATCACACACTTATTGCAGCGTTGTCTCAAAGAGAACTTATTACAATAAAAATGGCTTAAGGCCAACTAGTGTCGATAACAGCGGAAGACTTGGAAGATAAATGGGTCCATCAACTCCAACGGCATCACTGAGTATAGAACCACGACCTAAAAGCACTTTACTCATCGTCTGAAAAGTCTGCAACATGAGAAGTTGCAGCCCGAAAACGGGTCAGCACATGGAATATGCTGGCAAAGTAACACATAAAGAGTAATGGAATGAAACAGCTATACTATATGCATATATGGCTGGTGGAAAGCTCTATGGTTACAGTTTTTGCGTAAAGCCAGTTTTTCCCTACTGCAAAGGAATAAATTTATTTAACTATCATGGTAGTTGTGAAACATTGAGAATGGTTGACAGCATTCTCAATCCCAATTAAATAATTAAAACCCAACAACATTAATTAGAGTAACATGTTGAGATTCACAAAGATATTCAAGTACTAGATACTCAAGTTGTCCATAACCGGGGACACGGCTAATCATGATTAGTTTATACACTCTGCAGAGGTTTGCGCACTTTTCCCCACATGACTCGATCGCCTCTGTTTGTTTTCTCGCACTACACGGTGTTTGAGAAACGGATGACCGAGACATAGTCTTTCAGAAGCGCTAGCACCTTACATGTGGGGTAGACCGTACCACCTACAACCCCTACATCTGCTAGTCCACCCCGTAAGAGTTCGCACAACTTAGTCAACTATGCCAGAGCCCATAGTAGCATGTGGCTGCACACGAAAGTTTCTAGCATGAATTATCTTATGATCCCTTTGAGCCTGGGTGGCGGTCCAAAAAAAACAGGCAAGTCCTGATAGACATCAGGTGCCTCAATCCACCCAGATGTGTGTTTAAGTTGCCACCTTAGATAAACCATTAAAATTATCAACTCACATCTGTCATGGATATCACTCACCCAATCCACGTCTACTAGCATAGCATGGCATAATAAGCAAACGTAGAAGTAACTCCCAAAGGTTTCATAATAATACAGGTAATAGGTACTACCTCATCTACTTCCCATCCCACAGTTTAATTAGATCCTAATCATGCAATGTGAGAGGATTGATCTAATGCAATAAAACTGGGTTGTAGAAAAGGTATGATCAAAGTGTTACTTGCCTTGCTGATGATTCGCGAGACCTAGGGATTCGAAGTAACAGGCGGCGCAATCTGGGTAATCTATCGCAGACAAACAACAAGGACACAATAAGAACTCATCTAATGCACAGGTAAAACTCGAACAAGAGAACGAACCAGAAGGTTCAACTTAAGAACTCCGGTTGCAAAGAAAGAACGAACCGAACAAAGAAACGGAAAACAAATGACGGAAGAAAACAACTCGGTTCTAGCAAGTTGAAACTAGGTCAAATTTTACCGGGGCAAAAACTTGTTTAAGTTGATTAGACGGAACGGCGGTTTCGAAATGAAACTCCAGGCGCTTGAATCACCTGATTCCGATAAACGAGCGAGAAGAAAGAATAGAACGAAGATCGGATCTGAGATCACGATCGCGGAATAAATCCGACGAGAAGAAAAGAAGAACGGTTAAACGAACGGACGTTCGTTAACCTAGAAGAATCCGGTGATCACGTTCGTTAGGACGAACGGTCCGGCGAACGGTCCAAAGGCAACTAAATCGGAAAAGAAAACGAATCCGATCTAGGGTTTCGGAGAAGAAAACAGAACGAAAAACCGATCTAGAAAACCGGAACGGTTTAGAGAAGAAAAGAATCGGAACGATTAGAAGAAAACGATCCGAGGAAAAGAAGAGATGCGGTGCGGGGCTACCTCCGGCGAGGTCTCCGGCGAGGGGCTCCGGCGGCGGCGTTGGGAGGCGGCGGCGTGGGCAAGGTGCGGCGGCGGCGGGTGTGGGCAAGGTGCGGCGGCGGCGGGTGTGGGCAAGGGGCGGCGGCGCGGGTGTGGGGTGGCGTGGCGCTAGGGCACAAGGCGGCGGCGCGGGTGTGGGGTGCGGTGGAGAGCTTGGGGCTTGGGGCTTGGGGCTTGGGGTTTGATTTGATGGGTTTAGAGGGGGGTGTTGGGGTATTTATATTGGGGAGGGGAGGGATTACTTGGGGTAGGGGACAAGAAATAGAGTAGGAAAAGGAATCCTATATGAAAAAGAAAACGGAACAAAGGAAAGAGACTAGCCTAGCATCCTAAAAGGATTCGGCTAGAGCAAGAGGCGAGGCGGCGGCCTGGCTGGCGCCTGGCGCACGCGCGCACAGGGAGCTGGGGTGGCCGGCCGGCCTGCTGGCTGGGCCTTGGCCCAAGGCGCTGCAGATTTTTTTTAAACGGTTTCGTGCGCAGAAAAACACAGAAAAGAAAATCTAAATGGGCTCCAAAAATTCTAAAGTAAATTTTCCCCGACTCCTAAAAATGAGCCGAACAAAATGAACTTTACTCCGGACCTAAAATGCAATTTTCAAAAACGCGCATTTTTCCCTATCCAAATAAAAAGCAAACCAAACTCCGGCAAAACCAAAATTGATCTATTTATTAAATCTTCATTTTTCCTAAATTTGGGAAAGTCATATTATTCCCTCTCTCATATGTTTTGACATCGGAAAAATAATTGAAGATAAAATAAATAAATCAAATGATCCTCTTTTCAAATTCGAGAAAACTCTCAAATATGAAAATAACGAAATCTCCAACTCTCTCCGTGGGTCCTTGAGTTGCGTGAAATTTCTATGATCGGGCAAAAATGCAAGAAAATATGATATGCATGATGATCTAATATATAACATTCCAAATTGAAAATTTGGGATGTTACAAAAGCTCATATGCCCTCACATCTCTACTCTTATAAAAAAAACCGAGTTCGTGATGATGGTATGCCTGCCATCTTCCAACATAGACCGTCCTATCTATATCTGACAGATAGAAAGCAAACTATGACAATTTTACAAAAAGATACCCGCACCTCTCTCTATATTTGTATATAAGGTCTTCTCTCGTTCATCCTTATCTTTCACAACCTCATTGTTGAGTAATTAAAAAAGAAAGCTTCTGAAACAATCTGGCATGGTGGCCGCTACCAGCGTCGTCCATCCCCATGCCTCCGCTCAGTCCGACCAGCAATCACCATCACGCCCCACTTCTCCTCACCTTATCTCTCATCTTTCTCAAGATATCATTAGATTTTACACATGGGATTACTCTCGCATAGGTCAATCACAACAGGTGTTTTATAAAAAAAATGCATCTTGATGTTCCGTGCAATGCACGTGCATCTTGCTAGTGAACAGTAAATTAAAGATGGGGGACTAACAACGGAAATAAAACAAATCTGAAAACTTTTGGATCAAAGATGCTCTAGTGTTCTAGGTGGGTGCCGAATTTCGTCATTTCACCCACAGAGTTCCTTTGATGTCATTTATCCATGAAATTTTGCACGCAACAAGCACACTTGAGCATTTTCAGTGTCAAAAATTTCAGATATATGCTTTCATTTTATTTTATTTATTCGGTTTACTGTTTATGGAAGCATATGAGCTTAGGAGTACAAAATAACTTTGGTTCCTCGGTTACAATAGGGTTGCCTTCTTGGCCTCTCTCAATATATATGAAAATCATCAGATTAGGTTTGGTGCCCAGGGCATACCGATAGCAGCTTTCAAGATGTGGTGGCAGCTTTGCGCACATGCATGGCAATCCAACCACTATTTTTCTTTAAAACAATCGAGAAAAGGGGGAAGAAATAAATATTTTGCAGAACTTTGGACAGCGAGTCATCTAAACACTAAATATAGCTGATTAAAATATTAGGGATACTTGGAAAAAGATAAAACCAGAAATTTAAGAATATCTGGAATATATGATAAATTAACTAAAAATCTTACAATGATAAAATAAGAACTACAAGTTAGAATAGGTTTTATTCTATCAATCTAAGGTTCATTCTTGATTATTTCTAAGCATTTAAGTTCATAAAATTCTTTAATATATAGCTTTTCCAGAGTATTTTTATTTTTCCTTTTCTTTTTTTAAGATGAATATGTTTATTTCTAAGCTATGACGAGCTTTTAAAAATGAATTTATATTTGGTTTTGGTAATTATTAGTTGGCTAAAATGTATTCGTGTCGTCAGCGTGTGGAGCTCCTAGCCCAGGACATGACCCCGTGGTCGGTCGCTGAGTCCCCGACGAGGGTGAGTTGTCGACAAACGGGAGAAGGCGATGACACGGCTAGCCACAACGTCGACGGTGGGAGTGAGTCAGAGTTTAACAAGTTCAAGTAGGGTGCCTTTTAGCTCTGACCTCCACTCGGATTAGATGGAGCCAAGCCGGAGACGGGGACACCCTGGCGTCGCCCGTGGGGGCTCAGACGGGAACTCAACAAAGGTGAGGCAAAGGAAGAGGATAGATCTTGTTTTCGAGATGATGAAGATGAACAGTGATGCGGAGCTAAAGGAGGAAGAAGAGAAGGAGATGCAAAATCGACTAACACAAACAAAAATTTCAGACGCTTGAGCTCTATAGGTGTGCTCATTCATATCACATATCTATCTAGTTTAAACCGACTGATTAATTGTATGGGGTTGCACTTCTCTTCCCGGGGAAGAAGAGGAGAGAGAGATAGGAAATCGGTACATGTGACAGTAGTCCATCGGTTTCTTTTTGTTCTACACATAAGATTTTTTGGAAGTCAAACGTCATAAAAAAATGACCATGTCTTTACGTCATTGCGGTGTTGCAGAGGTTGGATGTAATTAATATCTTCACGATATTAATATATTCTCATTATTGAAAAGTTAAAATTAGACCACCTTTAAGAAAAAATATCAATACTAATAATACAAAATCGTTATCATTTGATGCATCATGAAACTAATTTCATTTTGTATAACTTTAGAATTGTGGATGCTGATACTTTTTACTATAAAGTTGGTCAAACTTTAGGAGTTTTGACTTCAGACAAATCTTAGGGCGCATGGTAAATAGTATAGCCAACAGCCGGCTATACGAAGTTGACACGTCACATAAACCCAACTAACAGCTCATTTGTATAATAGTTAGCCATACTAGTATGTTACATTATTAATATGTGGCTCATATTTTTCTATCACAAAGTGTGTTGAAACACATGGTACAGCCGGCTGTAATTCTTATACGCAGCCAACGCAGGGTAGAAAGAAACGTAGTGAGTACCAGTCGAAACCCAGAAGTGACAGGTATTCACAGACAAAAGAGATTAGAGTAGATCCAGGCGCATGCACGTCCCGTCGCAGCATTGCATGGCATGCGAGACCGGATCAGCATCGACCATTCACCGCTGCAATAGTGCCCTCGATAATTAAAGACATGAGGTCCTGGCATCATGGGCGCCGAAGGAAGACATGCATGCATGCAGGCACAAAGGATCAAGCAGGCACACACGTACACATGCACGCACTGTGCGCCGGGGGCCAGCCCCCTGTTTACAGATCAGTGAGGCATGATGCAGGGACGATGGACATATGTATGTTTGCCAGTAAAGGAGAAGCAAGAATGGATGGGGAGGTTGGAAGAATTTAACTCCCCCATGGCCATGGCGCCACCAGTCTTTTCAGCTCCATAGCCTTTTCTCTTTCCGATGGGCAGGACTAGGAGGAAGCCAACAAGCAAAGAATATCATCGTCTCATTCCCATTTCCCGCTCCCATTCCTACACGATTAGCCCCTCGGCCGGCCAATCCAAAGGCGCCACGTGGCGCTGCAGCACATGGCCGGGCTTTCCGACCTATCTGAAGACCCGAGTCCTCTAAGCTAATCTAGCTAGTAGCTAGCTATGGCAGAGCCTGTACGTAGGTGTAGCTAGAGCTAAGCTTGCACACTTTGTGCCACATGCATGCGGTGAGTGTTGCACTTTGGCCTTTCTCATGGTGTGCATGCAGCACAAGCACCAGATCACCGGCATTATTGATACGATACGGCAGTGTGTCAAAACTTGACATAAAGCGAGACCAAAGCTATCCCGTTTAATTATTCCCCAAACCACGACACTTTTGCCCTTTTCGTAAAGAACAAAAGATTCGTCCCGTCGATTTAATAACACGGGGAAAAGTCAACAGAAAAGACCTAATACAAAATCTACCACCTATACCTACGCTCTAACGACGAATTAACTAAACGGAGAACGGCCGCGTCTAAGCTGGGGCTGGGGTGGTGGTCAAGGAAGATAGATTTAGCACCGGCATACACAGTGAAAACACGTTGCCCAAGGCGGGCAAAGGCTCAGGCCTGAAGGAAGCCACAGAGTTAGAGAGAGAGGGGAGGAGGAATGACAGAGGGAGAGGGCATTGAAGTTGGTGTCAGTCACCCACAGAGTATTCTACTGCTTTCCTCGACTATGACTTCTCTTTGTCAGAGAGATTGCGAGAGGCAGCGAGGAGAGAGAGAGGGAGGAGATTGATGGGGCGGACAGAAACATCGTGTAGAGAGAGACGGAGAGAGAGGGGAGCGCAGAGTGACCGACTGACTTGAGGCAGCAGGGAGTAAAAGAGCAACATCCCTGATATAAATACAGACAGAGCGTAGGAGAAGAGAGAGAGAGAGAGAGGGCCAGAGGGGGTCATGATTTTGTAATCCATTGCTTTATGATTGAGCTCGGGCGACCTGCCCCCCGCCCTTTCCCTGCAGCAGCACAGCGCAGCGCAGCTAGGCTAGCTACCACCGCCCCCAACGTCTCTCTCTCTCTCCTCTTTTTCTCTTTTGTTTTGACGCTGACACAAAAGAAGTCATGATGGCCTTATGATGGGGTGCATGCAGTATGACCACTTGTTTTTTTTCTCTCTCTCTCTCCCAGCTCTGGCTTTCTCTCTCTGGTCGCACTCGTCTTTATTTTTTATCACACGCACCGTCCGTCCTCGTTGGTCTTTTAGAAAGGACGGATCCCAGATGTGGGGCCCGTTGCCAGTTCGATGTGCGTGAAGTCCCTCGTGTATATTTCTAGGGCAGAATGGGCCGCATGCTTGTGTTGCTTGCCCTCTTCGGTCATACCCACCAGCCCGGGGTTTGCATGTTCTGGCCCATGTAGTGGTACGAGTGGTAAAAACCATGCAAAAAAATGAACATTTTTTTTGCGCGAGAGAACGATTTATTCAGTAACGATGAATGTGGATTTTATTCAGAAAATGATAATTTATTTTTTAATTTCATAATACTCCTCCGTAAAATTGTACTAAAGTTGAGACATTTATTTTGAGACAGGTGGAGTAATAAACATGTTTTGCGTGATTCCAGGACCGTCGGGGCCTTATTCAATTGAAACGACCGCACACATGGTTTCTGAAATAAGGGCCTCTTTGATCCAAAAGCAATTCCAAATGATTTTTGTTGGGTTGTATCGTTGTAATTTTTACTGTGTTGTTTGTTTGATCTGAAGGATTGCAATCCATGAAATTAAATATTTATTTGCACTACATACCATAGGAAAAATCTCATTGAATCAAACCTATCGGAAAAAATCTTATATGTTCTCAGATCTTGCAAACCAAAGAAGCCCTAGATGTATGTCAGATCGATATTTGACCCTCCGGAGCTCCTAGGTGAATTACTCTCGTCACTACTCTAGCTACTACCCTAGAATGCATACTTATAATTTCCCTCTATGATGACTAGTCTATCCAAGAATTTATTTCCTTGTCTGCTAGTATATATGTACGGATCAAAGTTGTCAAGAAAAAAAAAGTACTACCTCCGTCCTGGTTTATTGCTCCCTTTGTATTTTGTGCAAAATTTTGACTATAGATTTAAGGAACAAAATGTTAATGCATGTCACAAAAAATTATATCATTGAATTCGTATTTGAACATAGTTTCTAATGATATTATTTTTCCTAAGTATAACTTATATTTTATTAGTTAAAATCATGACCAAAAGATGACCCTAAATATGAGG